>NC_069504.1:1142286182-1142293682 GCF_027579735.1 Bombina bombina
ATATATATATATATATATAATAAATTTGCATAAATCATTTATATATATAATATAAATATATATGTATATATAGAATTATGTATTGAATTATATCTAATTATATATCTATATATATATTTTTAAAATATTTTTATATATATGTATATATGTACATATATTAATTTATTTTACATATATATATTATATATATATATTTATATTTATATATAATGCATTATGTATCTATATATCATTATAATTATTTTATATAATATATATAAAAATATATATATTTTCTAAATTATTATGGTCAAATGTACATCTGCATAAAACCATGAATAAAAATCTAATACACAAACTTCAATTTCATAGTTGTTAGTAAATTATTCCAGAAAATGGCAACCGCAGGACCTAGCACGAGCATAAGAACTTTGCTTTGAAATGTTGGTGAAGAGGAGGTTCAAGAACTGGTAATTAAGAATCTGATTATAAAAAAATATTTTTTTTTATTTATATATATATATATATATAGTATATATATAGTACTTATATATTTATTATTATATGGTTTAGAATATAAATAATAATTTCTCAAATTTATAAAAAATTTTAATTTTTTTTTTTTTTTTTTTTAATAAAAATGTTATATTAGAGATGTAATCTTGATTTACATTTATTTAATAAAATTTTTTATTTTTTTTATTTTTTAAAGATGAGAAATTTTTATACAACAAAGAAATTCAGAAGAGAGTAGTCAAATCGATGTTTTCTCAAGCGGTACATATTCGATCCAATAGTTGAGACAGTATCAAGAGAGACTGATAGCAGGAATCAAAGTCATTTCCGATTCAGATTCATCCAGCAAAGAAGACAGACGATCGATTGGGATAATTTGTCTTGGTGTCGAGGTGTGGCAATTGTAAACTGATGCCAACTGTATATCGAATCTCTTTGTTGCAGAGAAAATGACGATATTGAATTAAGCACATACCTGATTGGAAAAAGGTTGCATTTTGTGAACAACCATTTTCACATCCAGGAGACTAGCCAGACAATTTCTCTTGATAGGGTGAACAGCATAACATATAGTTATGTGCCAATGAGACCAATAAGCAAAACATCTTGACACTAAGGTGACTTATTTTTATTTTTTTTTATATATATAACCAAAGTATATTTTTTATTATTAAATATTCCTTTTATTTAGTTTAGCAATCTGATATAGACAAAATAATTTAATTTCAAATCTACATTAAATTATATTTATATGTATATATTTATATAAATATTTACTTGATATTTATATATATATATAAGATATTAAATGTATTTTGAAAATTAGAAAACATACATATATTTATATATTTATGTTTTTATCTATACATATATTAATAGAATATATTTGAGATATAGAACTAAAAGTAGTTTATAAAGTGATTTACAAATAATGATATAGATATAGAATGAATGCCTAAAGTATATCATATAATTTTATTATTATTTTATTATATAACAGAGGTTATCGCAAGCTAGCGTATAGAGGATTTTCAACATGGATGTATGGAGATTTGGGACCCAAAAATAGAAGACCCATACCTTCCTGTGTGGTTAATAGCATTCGCAGTTGTTTCCCGGCACCAGACAATATATATGTCGGTTTTCATTACCCGGAGGATGATGGTCCAGCATTTTCAATGATTCTGGATTAGTCCTTTCTATTAGTATTGTTAAAATTTGATTGTGTGAGTTGAATTTTAATTGTAGATTTGAAAGTACTACAAAATAAACAAACCTTTTTTTTTTTAAAATGTTTAACATTTATACAGTTAAATTGTTTAAATAAAAAATCGATTATAAAATTTGTATTGATTTTTTTTCTTCATTTTAAGTAATATTAATTAAATCTTATGTATTAAAACAGTAACATTCCACAGCAGAAGTTATAGATGAATTATAGATATATATATATACTACTATTAGAAATATATAAACCCTTAATTAGCCCACACTACAGTAGTGCAAAACAAACACTGTTATAATAATCATAATTTATTACTACTATGACTAATATATAAATTATAAGATCTTCTTTCCACCTACAATCACCTGGCTTTTAGTTTATTATCTACTGATTTGCATTTATCAAATTAGTGCACTGTCTGCCACTAGCCACGGTCGTGATTACAATGTTATCTACATGGCCTACAGGAGCAAACTCTCTATGCCTTTTTTATAAAAGTAAATCAAATAGATTTGGACTCAATGTCTGAAAATAAATAAATAAATATCATCCTTCAAATGTTTTCCTTTATACTTGAAGTAAGAAATATAATTAAATCTAAATCATGCTAAAATTTAAATCTGAAATTTAAAACTAGATCTATATAAGTCTATCAATATATATATTTCTATTTTTAATTCGGTAAATTTATTTATATATATATATTATATATATAATAAATATATATATATATATAACTAAATTTATATATATATATATATAGATATATATATATATATATATATATATATATATATATATGTATATATATAGATAAATTAGGTGAATGATTGAAAGCACTCTCTGGACTTGTGACACAAAATCGAAATTTATTTTGATATTCAACTAATTTTGAATTTGTTTTTCGAAGTCCAGAGAGTGCTTTTAATCAATTAGCTACTACATACTCCTGAGAGCACCCTGGCAGTTGTGTATATTTTGATGATAGTGCAGAAACTCAACTTTACAAAAATCAATAAAGATATATATATATATATACAATTATATATATATAATATATATATATATATATATATATATATATATATTTATATATAGAGAGAGAATTTTAATTTCATTTAAAAAAAAAAATTGATATCAAAATAATTGTTTAATCATAAAAGTAAAATAAGCAATAAAAAATTATGCATTTTTAAGACTGAAAATATTAAAAATGAAATAATAGCAAAATTTTTTGTTATAATTTTTTTTATTAAATAACTCTTGAACACACTAATAATCATTTCAAAACTCAAAAACATATTAAACTGTCATAATTATAGATGTAGACAATATTATATCTTAAAATATATTTTAAACTGATAATTAAATGTTCTATTATATATATGTATATATATAATAAAATATATATATATATATACACACATACACACATATCTATATTGCATAATAAATAAATATATATATATATATATATATATATATATATATATATATATATATATATTTATATATATATTGCGATCTATATATTATTATTTTTTTTTGGTACATCAATATTTTTTGATTGTTAAATGTCTGATTATTGTGTTAGTGAATCTTAAATGTTTCAAAATCTGGATTGATGTTTTTGAATCAATAATTTTTTTTCTGGTTTTGGAGTAGAGGCAATGTTCGGAGGTAACTGCACGTTTCTGGATTCCCAGGAGTGAGTTGATTTTCCTTCAATTAAATCAAGCACTTCAATATTCATTTCAAATATGTAAGACAAGTCCATGTCCTCATACACCGGTCGAACCATCCATTGTTTTTTACTCTTCGGGAAGTAAGATAGATATTTTAAATCCCCATAACTAGCACTGTTTGGAGTTGGGTGCATCACCTTTGCTTGTACACGATGGGAATTTCTGTTGTTTGCTAGCGCTGCAAGTTTAGTTCTAGCCTCCATAGCATCCATCTTGAAATGAATCCTTTTAGGACGATATTTCAAGACGAAGCTGTGGAATACTTCAAGCTTTCCTGTGTGACAAAAAAGATTCAGATGTTTTAAATCTTTTATCATTTGTGCATCACAAACAATCTTCTCCAATTCATGGAATGACTCCGATTGTTTGCTTAGCCATTTTCTAGGTCGATCTTTATCCAATTGCAATTCTCCGTGGTTACATTTGTATTCAATGCCATTTTCTTCCCATGAATGGATGTTCAAAACATGGTAGAGGCACGACTTCCATAATTTCTCCATTCTATCTGTATCACCCTGACAGGACATGCTGCAAGCCCATAAGTGGTTAGCTATAGATGGTACCCATTTTGTTAGTTCAGCACATTTTTTTTTCTTTCCAACACTATGTATTTTTTTTTAAGGCTCTTTGTATAGTGCCAGATGTCAAATTGGTGGTTTATATTTTTATAGTCCTCTCTGATGATTTTACGTATGCTGACATGCCTGTCAGTTGCAACTACCACTGTTAATAATCCTTTTGAAAGTAAGCTATTGATAGCACGCCGGAAACCCTTTGCCTCCATAGCTACTGATGAGGATGCCTCTGATACTTGAACAATTTGTATATCCAAAATTTTCTTGGAACGGTCCTCCATTATCGTATAGATACAATATTTTGCGGAGAATCCGGGGCTATCACATTGCCCATCCCCTGTGACACTCAAAGTACTACCTTGTAAATTATCAATATTTTTTGCACATTCATTTTTCCAAAATGTGTCAACTGTCGAAAAAAGGAAGTTTTTTCTGATAGTTACAAAATGTCTGTCTTGAAAGAAAGCAAATTCCAAAATATTTGAAATAATCGTTGATTTTTTCAAATTGATTACCGGTGAATAGTAAAGATGAACAAGCCAAAATATTTCCAACGGGTTTTTGGCCAATAGTGGGTTGACTACACCATAATGTCGAATTATGTCCAGCCTCACACTCACCAGTAACAATCAGTAAAGTCCCAATTACTCTTTTATGTACAGACATCATTGGTGCGGAACAAGGTTTTTCAAATCTGCAAGGTATGAGTTTTATAAGCTCATCTAAGGATCTTTCAAATACAATGTATTTTGGTTCATAGACTAGATGTTTGTTAGTTACTTCTTCTAAAATTGAATATTCTTCTTGTGTTTCTTCCGTTGTTTCGGGAATGTAAGTCGGATCTTTAGACTGGACGTCAATATCTTCAACATTAGATATGTCTAAACTATCTATATTGTGTTCGATTAGAGAATTATCAATTAAAGGATCGACATTTGATATGGTACTAATGTTATCACTATTATCAATATCAATAATTGGATGGATTATTTGAATGTTATCCACAGTTTGTGATGATGTTTGAATTTCTGGAACCGGAATGGATGATGGGTCTTGTACAGATGCAATGCTCCCTTGAAGACTGTTATCTGCTGACATGTCTCCCATTGTCCACGTATATTGGTCCTTTTTTTTGAAGTAATCTCTTGTGCTAGTAGCTTTGGATTGATTTCGGATTCTTTTTAATGTTTGCACACTCGAACTTCGTGTTCCAAGAAATGGGTCAAAAGAGGTAGAGTTATCAATTTTTAATATTTCTACAGTATTTGTCGAAGCGTCATCTAAAGTTACATTTGTTCGGTGACCACATGCATGACATACATTTATTCTGGGTTGGTTTTCAATAATAAATGCACTAGATGTTGATGCTGTTGCTTCAGATAATGTTAATGGACATATTCTAGGATCAGTTAGAGAAGTATCAGTCGTTGTTTCTGAATGTGTTATACGTGATGGAAAAATTGTAGGAGCAGCATCTGCTTTTAGTTTTTTGTTGACACCATGAGAGTAATAACAGTCCTGATGAAAATGTCTTGAACACATACGGTATTTGACTGTTTTGTTCGTATCAAAAATTCTTTGAACCATGGGTTCTAATTGCTCCGGAGTATATTGATTTGTTTGTTGTAGCCAAATCCTTATTTTGTCATGTGTCTTTGGGAAGACATGAAAACTAACATTTGGTTGAGGTCGACCTTTTCTTGTTGCGCTGGTGCAACCGATTACAATGCAGTCTGGCATTGTATAAATTTCTGAAATAATAATACAAATATAGAATATAAGTATAATATTACAAATAGATATTAGATAAGATATTTATATAGTTTGAGAATATATTTTTTCCTCTATATTTAATTAAAATTCATAACAATAATAGTATAACTAAATTCTGGTTAGTTTTGAGTTAAAGGGACAGTAAAGGAATAAAAAAATAATATCTTTGACATCATACATTTAATTATAAAGAAGTTTCCAATTTAATTTTATAAATAAATTAGCTTCAATAACTTATTATTCTAGTTGATATAAAACCTATGAAGGATCATATGATAATTTCTAAGACCTTGAATGCCTGCCTCTAATCAAATTTTTTTTTATTTTTTTTTTCACAACAGGGTAGAGTATGTAATGTAATACTTATAGATAGCATTGTGACAGTTACTGCACTAATTGGATTAAATGCAAGTCAATAGATAATATCAAAAAGTAAGTTGTTTATGGACGTTTAGGAGATGTTGATATACAAGATAGTCACAGCTGTAAAATGTGTATTGATTTAACTGTGTTGGTTATAAAAAAATGGAGATTATGTAATAAAGGGATTATCTTTCTTTTTAAAAAAAAATAAAAATCTGTTTTGGACTCTCCCTAACAGTAAACAGTATAATACATGATATTGTAATGCACAATCAAATACGATTATAAAAATAAAAAATTCAATATTTTATTTTTTTATTTTAAATCAATTGAACTCATGATTTTTTTTCTTGAATGAAATAGGTAACAAAATTTTAATAATTTATTAGGTGGAAAAAAAAATAAAAAATAAACAAAAAAAAATATATAGATGGGTTTTTTTGTTTATATTTTATCTATATATATATATATATATATATATATATATATGTGTGTATATATATATATATATATATATAGAGAGAGAGAGAGAGAGAGATAGAGATAGATATATATATAAGAATAGAGAGAGAGATAGAGAGAGAGAGAGAGAGAGAAAGATATAAAAATAGAGATATAGAGAGACAGAAAACAAGATAAATAAATATAAAAAGAGAAATAGAGAAAAAGAGAGATTGAGAGAGATAAATAAAGAGAGAGAGAGATCGAGAGAGAGAGAGATAAATAGAAATAGAGATAGATAGATAGAAAGATAGAAAGAGATAGAGAGAGAATGAGATTTCAATAAAAAAAAAATTAAAATATAAAGAGAGATAAAATTGAGAGAGATTGCTAAACAGAGAGATAAACATTGAAATAGATCGAAATAGATCGACAGATATATTAAAAAAAATATAGAGGAGGTTAGAAATATTGAGAGCGATATATTGGAAGATAGAGAGAAAGATCGAAATAGATAGAAAGAAAAAGAGAGAGAGATATAGAAAAAGAAAAAGAGAGATAGATAAAGAGAGTGATAGAGCAAGATAGAGAGATATAAAAAGAGAGATATAGAAAGAGCAAGATAAAGAGAGAGATAAAGAGAAAGAGATAGAGAGAAAGAGATAAAAAATAAATAAAGATATAGAAAGAGAAAATAGAAAAAGCTATAAAGAGAGAGAGAGACATGGAAAGAGAGATTGATCGAAAAAAACGATAAAGAGAGAGATAAAAATAGAGATAGAGAAAGATAGAGAATCAGAGAGAGATATAGACATTAAAAGTGAAAAAAAAAAGATATATAAATATAAAGACAGGGATTGAAAGATAGAGAGAGAGAGAGAGA
>NC_069504.1:1142298682-1142351281 GCF_027579735.1 Bombina bombina
TTCATTGAATGGAGTTAGACTCATTCAATGAATACTATGTTGATGTAAACAGGAAACAGGAGTAACGCATGCGCATTGGAAATAATTCACGGGAGCGCGCAGTGCCGATATGTAAACAGCGGGTGGAGCCGCTGTTTACATTAGATGGGGGAGAATCAGGAAACTGAGAGTGGGAGGAGCGGGTAAGTGAATGAGCGATGATTATATGATAAAATAACATCGCAATAATACATTTTTTAAAAAAATAATTGTGGCGGTATTCTTTAGCGTATTATTAGCTACTATTATATATAACGCAATCTAATAAAATTTACATTCACTTTAACTTTGCTTTTAGTTGTTTGTCCCAATGCAGCCACCGTACTTATCTCTGAGCATTCTCAGTTGCGCAGATGAGAAGCTGTAGGTGTTTAGCATTCACAGTACAGTGTGGAGGGTATTTAACCCCTTAAGGACAAGGACATTTTTCAATTTCTTTGCCTTAAAGACCAGGGCTTTTTTTTTACATTTCTGCAGTGTTTGTGTTTAGCTGTAATTTCCCTCTTACTCATTTACTGTACTCACACATATTATATACTCATTACTGTACCTACACATATTATATACCGTTTATATACTCATTTACTGTACTCACACATATTATATACCGTTTATATACTCATTTACTGTACCCACACACATTATATACTGTTTATATACTCATTTACTGTACTCACACATATTATATACCGTTTATATACTCATTTACTGTACTCACACATATTATATACCGTTTATATACTCATTTACTGTACTCACACATATTATATACCGTTTATATACTCATTTACTGTACTCACACATATTATATACCGTTTATATACTCATTTACTGTACTCACACATATTATATACCGTTTATATACTCATTTACTGTACCCACACATATTATATACCGTTTATATACTCATTTACTGTACCCACACATATTATATACCGTTTATAAACTCATTTACTGTACCCACACATATTATATACCGTTTATATACTCATTACTGTACCCACACACATTATATACCGTTTATATACTCATTACTGTACTCACATATATTATATACCGTTTATATACTCATTTACTGTACCCACACATATTATATACCGTTTATATACTCATTTACTGTACCCACACATATTATATACCGTTTATATACTCATTACTGTACCCACACATATTATATACCGTTTATATACTCATTTACTGTACTCACACATTATATACCGTTTATATACTCATTACTGTACCCACACATATTATATACCGTTTATATACTCATTTACTGTACTCACACATATTATATACCGTTTATATACTCATTTACTGTACTCACACATATTATATACCGTTTATATACTCATTTACTGTACTCACACATATTATATACCGTTTATATACTCATTTACTGTACTCACACATATTATATACCGTTTATATACTCATTACTGTACCCACACATATTATATACCGTTTATATACTCATTACTGTACCCACACATATTATATACCGTTTATATACTCATTACTGTACTCACACATATTATATACCGTTTATATACTTATTTACTGTACCTACACATATTATATACTGTTTATATACTCATTTACTGTACTCACACATATTATATACCGTTTATATACTCATTTACTGTACTCACACATATTATATACCGTTTATATACTCATTTACTGTACTCACACATATTATATACCGTTTATATACTCATTACTGTACCCACACATATTATATACCGTTTATATACTCATTACTGTACCCACACATATTATATACCGTTTATATACTCATTACTGTACCCACACACATTATATACCGTTTATATACTCATTACTGTACCCACACACATTATATACCGTTTATATACTCATTTACTGTACTCACACATATTATATACCGTTTATATACTCATTTACTGTACTCACACATATTATATACCGTTTATATACTCATTTACTGTACCCACACATATTATATACCGTTTATATACTCATTACTGTACTCACACATATTATATACCGTTTATATACTCATTTACTGTACTCACACATATTATATACCGTTTATATACTCATTTACTGTACTCACACATATTATATACCGTTTATATACTCATTTACTGTACTCACACATATTATATACCGTTTATATACTCATTACTGTACCCACACATATTATATACCGTTTATATACTCATTACTGTACCCACACACATTATATACCGTTTATATACTCATTTACTGTACTCACACATATTATATACCGTTTATATACTCATTTACTGTACTCACACATATTATATACCGTTTATATACTCATTTACTGTACTCACACATATTATATACCGTTTATATACTCATTACTGTACCCACACATATTATATACAGTTTATATACTCATTACTGTACCCACACACATTATATACCGTTTATATACTCATTACTGTACCCACACATATTATATACCGTTTATATACTCATTACCGTACCCACACACATTATATACCGTTTATATACTCATTACTGTACCCACACACATTATATACCGTTTATATACTCATTACTGTACCCACACATATTATATACCGTTTATATACTCATTTACTGTACCCACACACATTATATACCATTTTTCTCGCCATTAAACAGACTTTCTAAATATAACATTATTTTCATCATATCTTATAATTTACTAAAAATAAATTATAAAATATGAGGAAAAAATGAAAAAAAACACACTTTTTCTAAATTTGACCCCCAAAATCTGTTACACATCTACAACCACCAAAAAACACCCATGCTAAATAGTTTCTAAATTTTGTCCTGAGTTTAGAAATACCCAATGTTTAAATTTTCTTTGCTTTTTTTGTAAGTTATAGGGCAATAAGTACAAGTAGCACTTTGCTATATCCAAACCACTTTTTTTCAAAATTAGCGCTAGTTACATTGGGACACTGATATCTTTCAGTAATCCCTAAATATCCCTTGACATGTATATATTTTTTTTTAGAAGACATCCCAAAATATTGATCAAGGCCCATTTTGGTATATTTCATGCCACCATTTCACCGCCAAATGCGATCAAATAAAAAAAAGTTAAATTTTTTACAATTTTAGGTTTCTCACTGAAATTATTTACAAACAACTTGTGCAATTATGGCATAAATGGTTGTAAATGCTTCTCTGGGATCCCCTTTGTTCAGAAATAGCAGACCTATATGGCTTTGGTGTTGCTTTTTGGTAATTAGAAGGCCGCTAAATGCTGCTGCGCATCACACATGTATTATGCCCAGCAGTGCAGGGGTTAATTAGATAGCTTGTAGGGAGCTTGCAGGGTTCATTTTAGCTTTAGTGTAGAGATCAGCCTCCCACCTGACACATCCCACCCCCTGATCCCTCCCAAACATCTCTCTTCCCTCCCCCACCCCACAATTGTCCCCGCCATCTTAAGTACTGGCAGAAAGTCTGCCAGTACTAAAATAAAAGGCTTTTTTTTATTTTTATTAATTTTTTTTTTTAAATATCTGTCTAGCTGTGATGGACCCCCCCTTAGCCCCCAACCTCTCTGATCCCCCCCAAACAGCTCTATAACCCTTGCCCACTACCTATTTGCTGCCATCTTGGGTACTGGCAGCTGTCTGCCAGTACCCAATTTGCCTCTCAAAAATGTTTTTGTAATTTTTTTTTATGTAATTATATTTTTTCTGTAGTGTAGCTGCCCCCCATCAATACCCTCCTCCCTCTCCCCCTCCCAGATCCTTTTGAGTGTTATTTCCCCCCCTCCCTCTCCCTGTGTCCCATTCACTCATTCATTGGTGGCAGTGGTTGTTGCGCAATCGCGCGCACATGCACGCGTACTCCCTGCAGGCCCGCCGCACGCTCCCGGCACCCGGCGTGCACATTCCACATTCAGGAACCGGATGCCGGGTAGCGATGGGCCGCCCACCCACCTCCCTGTAGCTGCTCCCACCCACCAACGATCAGGCCCATCGCTATCAATGCAGAGAGGGCCACAGAGTGGCTCTCTCTGCATCGGTTTTGGAAAAAAGGTATTGCAGTGATTCCTCAATATCGAGGCATCACAGCAATACCTTGAAAGCGGCTGGAAGCGATCAGGATCGCTTCCAGACGCTTTAAACCCTTATGCCGTACAGGGTACGTCGCTGGTCTTTAAAGACCAGGTTGTGTGCGACGTACCCTGTACGACATGCGTCGTTAAAGGGTTAAGGGGAGTAAGTTGCACTATATTTGTTATCTGTCTGAGGAAGGGGCTAACTACCCCAAAACTTCACAGTTCAATTAAAGAAGTTTGTGTTTTCATAGCAGAGAGTGCAATATGTGTATGTTGTGTGACTGCATGTATGTGAATGCTGTGTAGTATTTGTGCGTTGTGAATGTTGTGTGGCGGCATGTATGTAAATAAAAAATGGTGGTGGGGAGAAGTGGGCCTTTTTGGCCTAAAATGCCCAGGCCTTTTTTTGGTCCCAGTCCAGCCCTGCTCGACGCGTTTCCCCTGGTGTACGCCCGGGCTTTTTCAAGAGCATGATAGTAAACTGAGGGGAGCATGATAGTAAACTGAGGGGAGTGTCTCTATTTGAAGCCGGTACTTCCACCTGATAGGTTATTAGCAACAACCAACCAGGCTACACTATAGGTACACACCCTCATAACCAGCGGTATTAACAGTGCATAAGAAGTTACAAGCAAAGTATACACGCAAGATACAGATAGAGATTTTCTCATACACTATCATAAAATTGAAATGAAACATTTGATGATAGCAACAATTAATAGTACTTGACAATAACATGACATATTAAAATCCTCAACATGAGGGACTCGCATTGAGAGCGGCATACATTTTTTCTACAACAAAAATGAATAATTACAATCAGCATTGTAAAATTAATACATATCTATACTCCTATTAAAAAGTTAATAAACTGTTGTAGAGTTAAAACCTCACATACCTCAAACTCTTATTAAAACAAAGTTCATATAATAACTAAAAATTCATATAAAGCTAATATGACTTTTAATAAATCAATACATGTAAATACAAAAAACAGTAATATATTATCTGTACATGGATGTGATTCCTGAAACGATATAAAAAATATGTATCAGTACATGGATATTTTCAAACCAACCGTAATATAATAGTATTATAGTACCTAGTGAATAAAAAAACAGAAGGTTAAAAGAGATTGGAAAATACAGAAAAATACATAAATCTGAAAGAACACAAATACTAAGTACCTTCAATTATAAAAAAGCCTGTACATCTAAATCAATATTGAGTTCAGATGGATTCAAACTTTTTAATTTGTAAATCCATTCTGTTTCTCGTTGTCTTAAGGTCCTCAATCTGTTAGAATTACTAGGTGGTATCCGATCTATTATTTGTACTTCTAAACCTCTTGGGTCACTGCCATGCACCAGAGAGAAATGATTTGGTACACTATGTTTTTTTAAAACCATTTTTAATTTTATATAAATGTTTGTTGAACCTTGTTCTAGTCTTCCTTTTGGTACGGCCAATATAAATCAGATCACATTTGCATCTTAACAGATATACTGTGTATGTTGATTCACAATTGCATCTGTGTCTGATTTCAAATTGCTCTGTACCATCAGAATTACTGAACTTGCTTCCTCTTTTAACAAAGGAGCACATGTTACATTTACTCTTATTGCATTTGTTACTAAGAGTGTTTTTATTCTCATTGGTCCTCGGGTCATTGTTCACCCCTTTCCTCAGTTTACTGGGAGCTAGATGATTCTTCAAATTTCTGTTCTTCCTAAAAGTAATGGAGGGTTTATCTGTAACAATCTGTCCTAAAATTGGATCAGACTTGAGTATGCCCCAATGCTTGTTTAGTATCTTCTTTATTATACCAGCACCCTCACTATAAGTGGTTATGAACCATATTTGATTATTCCCATCCTTGCTGTTATTTAGATGTTTATTTGTATTATTTAAAAGTCTGTTCCTATCCAAATTCCTGGCCTTTAGTTTTGCTGACTTTAATAGTTCATTCTCATAACCCTTCTCTAGGAATTTTTTATCTAGGACCCCAGCCTCACTTTCAAAGTCTGATATTTTAGAACAATTACTCCTAATTCTAGTATATTGGCTGAATGGAATGTTATTCTTCCAATTTTTTAAATGACCACTCCTGGCATCAACAAAACTATTCCTATCAACTGTTTTCTTATGATTTTTCACTATGACCCTATTGTCTACTGGGTCCTTCATAAGATTAATGTCTAAAAATACAATGTTATCCTGTGAACATGTGCCACTAAATTCTAAATCAAAAGAATTCTCATTAATATATGTTGAGAATTGGGTCAAAGCAAGTGACGAACCTCTCCACAATATAATCACGTCGTCAATATACCTAAAGTACTTCAACAAACCACATGGGAAGGTGGATAATGGTAAATATTTTAGGGACCGTTATGATAGTAGAGAATATTTGGCGAAGGATGATTGGAGAGGAGTCCCAGTTAAGAAACAGGGCTATAGGAACAACTATTACCAAAATAGCTATAGATCTAATAAAAATCAGTACTCCACATACACCCCCGATAAACAGAGGGAACCAGTATGGAACAGACTAGGTGCTAAACCTAAACCTAAATCTAATCAGGTCACCCCAAGAACCCAAGCTAATGTTAATTTTTTAGAGAGGGATTTTGTCAGCCCAAATGTGAGATTGGAAAACCACATACAGACAGAAGGCCCCAGGGAAACCACGAGAAGACCCTCAAAACGGGCACTAGAAGTAGAAGAGGGACAAGAGGAGGATATAGAGTACAGTCAGTCAAACAGAAAAAGATTGCAAATGTATTCTCTCTCAAAATCATCCATAAAAATATTAGCGTATGATGGGGCAAATGTAGTCCCCATCGCCGTTCCTTTTAGCTGTAAATAAAGAGTCCTCAAATTCAAAATAATTATGAGATAGAATAAACTAAATGGAATCCAAAATAAATTTCAGATGTATATCTGCGATATCATAATACATGAATGCCCGTTTAATAGCTCTAATACCCTTCTCATGTTTTATGTTAGTATACAATGAGGATACATCATAAGTGGCCCACCAAAAATCCTCTTCCCATTTTAACCCCTCAAAGATTTTAAGCTCTTCAGTAGTGTCCTTTAGAAAGGCCCTGGTATTCCTAACTATTGGTTGGAGATAATAGTCTACATACTTTGAAAGCTTATGGCAAAGAGAATCAATCCCGGATATAATGGGCCTCCCTGGGGGTCTAGATAGACACTTATGCACCTTAGGCAGGTGATAAAATATAGGTACTTTAGGGTTTTTTTGAGTAATAAAATTAACCTCATCTCGTGACAGGATGTCATCTTCTTTAGCTTTCATGACTAGATTATTCAATTCTTTTTGGAAGGTGGTTGTAGGATCATTATCCAATTTTTATACACACATGTGTCACCCAATAGTCTGTTAGCCTCAGCAACGTAGTCTATTCTATTTTGGACCACTAGTCCCCCTCCCTTATAAGCAGCTCTCAGAACTATACTCTTATTATTTTTGAGTGTCTCTAGGGCATTTCTCTCCTTATGACTCAAGTTATCATTAAACTTATTTACTGTGCACTTAGGTAATTTCATATTTAATTCTTCACAGACTAATTTATTGAAGACAGGCAGTTGATCACCCTGCATATTAACAGGGTAAAATAGGGATTTCCCTTTTAGATTGGAGTGGCGTATTGGTCTAACTTCTCCATATTCTGAGAGATCTGAGAGATTTAGATCAATAGGATCTGTAGGATCAGCCGTTTTGGCCAGATCTAGATCCAGAGAATACTAATTAGATTCTAGATCTTTTAAGATTTTTAAAGTTTCTAAATCAGTGCTTTCTAAGTACATTTTATTTGTTAATTCTCTACTTGTCTGATCCTTTAAAAAATATTGCTTTAAAGTTAACTTCCGTATAAATTTTTGTATATCCATGTAAACCTCAAACTTATTTGCTTTACTTTTGGGAGCAAAATTAAGCCCCTTACCTAGGAGTCTAACATCATCATCACTTAATTCAGCATCAGACAAATTAATTATTTCATTTTTTTAAACGTGTTAGTTCAATCTTTTTCTGTTTGACTGACTGTACTATCCTCCTCTTGTCCCTCTTCTACTTCTAGTGCCCGTTTTGAGGGTCTTCTCCTGGTTTCCCTGGGGCCTTCTGTCTGTATGTGGTTTTCCAATCTCACATTTGGGCTGACAAAATCCCTCTCTAAAAAATTAACATTAGCTTGGGTTCTTGGGGTGACCTGATTAGATTTAGGTTTAGCACCTAGTCTGTTCCATACTGGTTCCCTCTGTTTATCGCGGTGTATGTGGAGTACTGATTTTTATTAGATCTATAGCTATTTTGGTAATAGTTGTTCCTATAGCCCTGTTTCTTAACTGGGACTCCTCTCCAATCATCCTTCGCCATATATTCTCTACTATCATAACGGTCCCTAAAATATTTACCATTATCCACCTTCCCATGTGGTTTGTTTTGATTACCAGTATTCCCATAATATCCTTCCCAGTTATTATTATTGCTGGATCTTTGTTTATTCCATCCATTATTAGGTTTACTATGATAGTTGGAATTAGATCCTCCATTTTTATTTGGACCTTGAGCTATTAAACGGGCATTCATGTATTATGATATCCCAGACATACATCTGCAATTTATTTTGGATTCCACTTTGTTTATTTTATCTCATAATTATTTTGAATTTGAGGACTCTTTTTATTTTCAGCTAAAAGAAACGGCTATGGGGACTACATTTGCCCCATCATACGCTAATATTTTTATGGATGATTTTGAGAGAGAATACATTTGGAATAATAACCCCTTTGAAAGTAACATTGTGAAGTACTTTAGGTATATTGACGACGTGACTATATTGTGGAGAGGTTCGTCACTTGCCTTGACCCAATTCTCAACATATATTAATGAGAATTCTTTTGATTTAGAATTTAGTGGCACATGTTCACAGGATAACATTGTATTTTTAGACATTAATCTTATGAAGGACCCAGTAGACAATATGGTCATAGTGAAAAATCATAAGAAAACAGTTGATAGGAATAGTTTTGTTGATGCCAGGAGTGGTCATTTAAAAAATTGGAAGAATAACATTCCATTCAGCCAATATACTAGAATTAGGCGTAATTGTTCTAAAATATCAGACTTTGAAAGTGAGGCTGAGGCCCTAGATAAAAAAATTCCTAGAGAAGGGTTATGAGAATGAACTATTAAAGTCAGCAAAACTAAAGGCCAGGAATTTGGATAGGAACAGATTTTTAAATAATACAAATAAACATCTAAATAACAGCAAAGATGGGAATAATCAAATACGGTTCATAACCACTTATAGTGAGGGTGCTGGTATAATAAAGAAGATACTAAACAAGCATTGGGGCATACTCAAGTCTGATCCAATTTTAGGACAGATTGTTACAGGTAAACCCTCCATTAGTTTTAGGAAGAACAGAAATTTGAAGAATCATCTAGCTCCCAGTAAACTGAGGAAAGGGGTGAACAATGACCCGAGGACCAATGAGAATAAAAACTGGTTATCCCTTCCAACAGGCACATACAAATGCAATAAGAGTAAATGTAACATGTGCTCCTTTGTTAAAAGAGGAAGCAAGTTCAGTAATTCTGATGGTACAGAGCAATTTGAAATCAGACACAGATGCAATTGTGAATCAACATACACAGTATATCTGTTAAGATGCAAATGTGATCTGATTTATATTGGACGTACCAAAAGGAAGACTAGAACAAGGTTCAACGAACATTTATATAAAATTAAAAATGGTTTTAAAAAACATAGTGTACCAAATCATTTCTCTCTGGTGCATGGCAGTGACCCAAGAGGTTTAGAAGTACAAATAATAGATTGGATACCACCTAGTAATTCTAACAGATTGAGGACCTTAAGACAACGAGAAACAGAATGGATTTACAAATTAAAAAGTTTGAATCCATCTGGACTCAATATTGATTTAGATGTACAGGCTTTTTTATAATTGAAGGTACTTAGTATTTGTGTTCTTTCAGATTTATGTATTTTTCTGTATTTTCCAATCTCTTTTAACTTTCTGTTTTTTTATTCACTAGGTACTATAATACTATTATATTACGGTTGGTTTGAAAATATCCATGTACTGATACATATTTTTTATATCGTTTCAGGAATCACATCCATGTACAGATAATATATTACTGTTTTTTGTATTTACATGTATTGATTTATTAAAAGTCATATTAGCTTTATATGAATTTTTAGTTATTATATGAACTTTGTTTTAATAAGAGTTCGAGGTATGTGAGGTTTTAACTCTACAACAGTTTATTAACTTTTTAATAGGAGTATAGATATGTATTAATTTTACACTGCTGATTGTAATTATTCATTTTTGTTGTAGAAAAATGTATGCCGCTCTCAATGCGAGTCCCTCATGTTGAGGATTTTAATATGTCATGTTATTGTCAAGTACTATTAATTGTTGCTATCATCAAATGTTTCATTTCAATTTTATGATAGTGTATGAGAAAATCTCTATCTGTATCTTGCGTGTATACTTTGCTTGTAACTTCTTATGCACTGTTAATACCGCTGGTTATGAGGGTGTGTACCTATAGTGTAGCCTGGTTGGTTGTTGCTAATAACCTATCAGGTGGAAGTACCGGCTTCAAATAGAGACACTCCCCTCAGTTTACTATCATGCTCCCCTCAGTTTACTATCATGCTCCCCTCAGTTTACTATCATGCTCCCCTCAGTTTACTATCATGCTCCCCTCAGTTTACTATCATGCTCCCCTCAGTTTACTATCATGCTCCCCTCAGTTTACTATCATGCTCCCCTCAGTTTACTATCATGCTCCCCTCAGTTTACTATCATGCTCCCCTCAGTTTACTATCATGCTCTTGAAAAAGCCCGGGCGTACACCGGGGGAAACGCGTTGAGCTCTTTACACTTCCTAGAAAGGACCGGATGAAGCTTCCCGCTGTGACTCTAGCCGTGTGCAGTTCTCAGAAGTGACGGTGAGACGTGCAAGCTAGCTGTGGGCTTCCTTACTTCCGGACCGCATATGTTCACATCATAGATTGTGAAAGGCTCATTCTTACCTACCGTTTGTAAGTAGGATTTGTATTGTGTCATGTACATTTGCTAATAAAATTACTACCTTGAATCTGGTCCCAGTGTGTGGTTGTATGTATGTGTGTGGTGTATGTGTTTGCATGTATATGTATGTGTGTGTGTGCTTGCATGTAAGGGTATATATGTGTTTGCCTGTGTGTGTGTGTGTGAGAATATGCATGCATTATATATAATATATATATATATATATATATATATATATATATATTTATATATATAAAACAGAGTCCCAGAGTATCTGCACTCCCAATTCACATCAAGACAACTACCATGGTGCCAACTTAGTTATAACTATTATAATAACAAAAAAGAACTGCACTCACTGGATTTATCATTAATAAAAATAAAAAATTATTACATTACAGGGACGTTTTGAGGTCCAGAGACCCCTTCCTCAGACCAGACAAACATAGTAAAAAACACGAGAGTTTAAATAGCCAGTAACCCCACCCCTAATAATTAAAAAAAAATGTGCCAAAACAGTTGCCTTAAAGGACCATGATTTAGAAATATAATGCATTTTTAAACATCTTTCTAATTTACTTCTATTATCTAATTTGTTTTATTCTCTTGATATTCTTGGCTGAAAAGCATATCCAGATATGCGCTCAGTAGCTGCTGATTGGTTGCTGCACATAGAAGCCTCATGTGATTGGCTCACCCATGTGCATTGTTTTTTCTTCAAAGAAGGATATCTAAAAAATGAAGCAAAATAAATAATAGAAGTAAATTGTAATGTTGTTTAAATTAGTATGTTCTATCTGAATCATGAAAGAAAGATTTTGGGTTTAGTGTCCCTTTAATAACATCAGCACACCACAAAACAAATCCATTCAGTGTTGCCTTATATCACTTCAATGTGTCATTGTGCCAAGATATAACACATTCACTTACATAGAAGTGAGCAAAGAGAGAACAAAATATGCAAACTAGATTAGAAAATCACAACAAAATCAAGAAAAAGCAAAGCAATGTGCAAATGAAACAAACACTAAGAAATCATATTTGTAGCTGCAGAGTATATAACAATATGTCTGTAACAACTTCATCATTTCAGCAAATTGACATTTCACTCATTCAAATAGAGCGTGTTTGATCTATGCTTCTAGCAATGTATACCTGAATCACATCGCATATTAACGCTACCCCCACGGTCCAGTATCCGCTCAAGTTGCCGGTGCACTATTACATATTAATTGCGTCTCATATCCATTACTTACTTAGGGCAAGATTACAAGTCGAGCAGTATGGGTTTTCCTTGTGCGATTTGGTCTTTTTGTAATCAATTTCCATTGCGCAGATATTATGTCTTTAAAAATCGTGATTCTGCTCTCAAAGAGCTGTAGTTAACAGTTTTGTGCAACATAAAAGTTTCACAAAACACTTCAAGAGTACATTACACAGTACAGTTACACTCATATCAGCACAGTCTAATAAATATACATTACACAGTACAGTTACACTCATATCAGCACAGTCTAATAAATATACATTACACAGTACAGTTACACTCATATCAGCACTGTCTAATAAATATACATTACACAGTACAGTTACACACATAATAACACTATCTAATAAATATACATTACACAGTACAGTTACACACATAATAACACTATCTAATAAATATACATTACACAGTACAGTTACACTAATAATAACACTGTCTAATAAATATACATTACACAGTACAGTTACACTTATAATAACACCATCTAAAAAATATACATTACACAGTACAGTTACACACATAATAACACCATCTAAAAAATATACATTACACAGTACAGTTACACACATAATAACAGTATCTAATATATATACATTGCACAGTACAGTTACACTTATAATAACACCATCTAATAAATATACATTACACAGTACAGTTACACTTATAATAACACCATCTAAAAAATATACATTACACAATACAGATACACTTATAATAACACCGTCTAATAAATATACATTATACAGTACAGTTACACTTATAATAACACCGTCTAATAAATATACATTACACAATACAGTTACACTCATAATAACACTATCTTATAAATATACCTTACACAGTACAGTTACACTTATAATAACACTAACTAATAAATATACATTACACAGTACAGTTACACTTATAATAACACTAACTAATAAATATACATTACACAGTACAGTTACACTAATAATAACACTAACTAATAAATATACATTACACAGTACAGTTACACTAATAATAACACTAACTAATAAATATACATTACACAGTACAGTTACACTCATATTAACACTGTCTAATAAATATACATTACACAGTACAGTTACACTCATATTAACACTGTCTAATAAATATACATTACACAGTACAGTTACACACATAATAACACTATCTAATAAAACACATTACACAGTACAGTTACACTCATATTAACACTGTCTAATAAATATACATTACATAGTACAGTTACACTCATATTAACACTGTCTAATAAATATACATTACACAGATGAGTTACACTCATATTAACACTGTCTAATAAATATACATTACACAGGACAGTTACACTGATATTAACACTGTCTAATAAATATACATTACACAGTACAGTTACACTCATAATAACACTGCCTAATAAATATACATTACACAGTACAGTTACACTTATAATAACACCATCTAATAAATATACATTACACAGTACAGTTACACTTATAATAACACCATCTAAAAAATATACATTGCACAGTGCAGTTACAAACATAATTACACCGTCTAATAAATATACATTACACAGTACAGTTACACTGATATTAACACTGTCTAATAAATATACATTATACAGTACAGTTACACTTATAATAACACCGTCTAATAAATATACATTACACAGTACAGTTACACTTATAATAACACCATCTAATAAATATACATTACACAGTACAGTTACACTTATAATAACACCATCTAAAAATATACATTGAGCAGTGCAGTTACAAACATAATAACACCGTCTAATAAATATACATTACACAGTACAGTTACACTAATAATAACACTGTCTAATAAATATACATTACACAGTACAGTTACACTTATAATAACACCATCTAAAAAATATACATTACACAGTACAGTTACACACATAATAACAGTATCTAATATATATACATTACACAGTACAGTTACACTTATAATAACACCATCTAATAAATATACATTACACAGTACAGTTACACTTATAATAACACCATCTAAAAAATATACATTACACAATACAGATACACTTATAATAACACCGTCTAATAAATATACATTATACAGTACAGTTACACTTATAATAACACCGTCTAATAAATATACATTACACAATACAGTTACACTCATAATAACACTATCTTATAAATATACCTTACACAGTACAGTTACACTTATAATAACACTAACTAATAAATATACATTACACAGTACAGTTACACTTATAATAACACTAACTAATAAATATACATTACACAGTACAGTTACACTAATAATAACACTAACTAATAAATATACATTACACAGTACAGTTACACTAATAATAACACTAACTAATAAATATACATTACACAGTACAGTTACACTAATAATAACACTAACTAATAAATATACATTACACAGTACAGTTACACTTATAATAACACTAACTAATAAATATACATTACACAGTACAGTTACACTAATAATAACACTAACTAATAAATATAAATTACACAGTACAGTTACACTAATAATAACACTAACTAATAAATATACATTACACAGTACAGTTACACTTATAATAACACTAACTAATAAATATACATTACACAGTACAGTTACACTCATATCAACACTGTCTAAAAAAAGCGAGGTCTGTCGGACAAGATCTGCAATGTTGGATCAGGTCCGACAGGCCTTTCATAAATATTCCCCAAGGGCTCAAATATAGGAGATCTCGGGTGTTAGAAAAAAAAAGCAGACGCATGGATTTTCTATTGACAGACATACGTAGAGAAACATGGATTTATATGTATAGCATATGTTTAACTAGGGAGGTAATGAAAATATTTTACATTACAATCAATAATGCACATTAAACAATATCTCAGAGGGATTTTCAATGAGATATTCGCATATAGATCTCGAGATATCTAGACATATATATATATTCATATAGAAAGAAAAGAGTTGTGGCCTGGGTGCAGTAATGGGACAATATGCAGCCAAAATTCACCTATTGTAGTCTCTAGATTCCCTCAAATCAAAGAGTACAATATAAAAAGAAAGGGAAAAAGGGTGATCGTGAATTGGCGCAGCGTGGCTAAATATATAAAATATATATAAAGTAATAATAATAACACATAAGATACAGGTACACACTAAAATCAGTGTAGAATCAATATAAAATCAGTATAAAACTCATAAAAATAGTATAAGAAATGTCAGTATATAATACTAGAAATATAGCTTAAAACTAGTAAATTCATTAATTAAAACAGTATCAGTTATAAAAGATTAAGACAATTCCAGTCAAAGGGGGATATTTATAAAAGGTATGGCGGACCTGATCCGACAGTGCGGATCAGGTACGCCAGACCTCGCTGAATGCAGAAAGCATGACCCCACATAGTCAAGTTGCCACCCACCTAAACCACAAAACACACACCACTCATTTGTTGGGATTCAAAGGCCGCAGCTCATTTATTAACATAGTAAATAAACATAAATAAACATAAATAACCATAACTTATCAACAACCACAGTGCTTGACCCCACTTGTCCACTTGCAAGCCCCGCCCAACCCAAGGGAGGGGCAATCACCATTAAACCAACCCCTGTTACTGCAACAGGAAGTCCATCCACCTCATAACAGGCGTAAGCCTCTACCAAACAGGGCAAGCACCACGCCATGCTGCGACATCCAGTAACGTCTATTACTAGGGAGGGAGGGTGGGAAATTCAGCTTCCACCGTTTAGCTCCTGTTAGCAAATGTGCCTGTCACTTCCTGTGTTGTGCCTATACTCCTCTTCAAGCCCATCCCCCCCCCTGTCCTCACATTCACCCCATGTCCTCTTCCTGTTGGGGTCATACAACCCTTCCTTCCATTTCCTCATACAGGGTTCTGCTTGACCCCACATAGTCAAGTTGCCACCCACCTAAACCACAAAACACACAACACTCATTTGTTGGGATTCAAAGGCCACAGCTCATTTATTAACATAGTAAATAAACATAAATAACCATAACTTATCAACAACCACAGTGCTTGCCCCCACTTGTCCACTTGCAAGCCCCACCCAACCCAAGGGAGGGGCAATCACCATTAAACCAACCCCTGTTACTGCAACAGGAAGTCCATCCACCTCATAACAGGCGTAAGCCTCTACCAAACAGGGCAAGCACCCCGCCACCTCTCACCCCCAAGGTGAGAACCGCCAACCAGAGCTAAGGCCTTCTCAATCCCCTCCTTTAAAGTGTAATTAAAGAGATGTAACCCTACCTCATTGAGGTGTACCCCATCTTTCAAATAAAAGCACCTCCCTGATTCACCCTCAAATTCCACATGCCTCAAACTCACTCCTCTGCACCGTCTCACGTGCCCGCTCACCATTCTATTGATCTTCCATCTGGAAGCCTCCAATCTCCCCAAATCCCAAGCTGACCGCCACACTAACCGACTCTCAATCTCTGACCACACTATAACCACTCCCAGGAAAAGCTGGTATAGCCGGTCAATCCCCTTTTTCATATCCTCCACCAAATCTTTCTGTGACATGAACCCCAAGTCATTCCCCCCTGCATGTATCACCAAAATTTGAGGGGTTGAAAACAATTGTGCAAACTCCACCACTTTCAAGACTAACTGTCCCCATTTCATACCCCTGATCCCCAGCCACTTTATCTCCACCTTCTCCCTGTCAAGTCCCAGCTGTAAACCATTGTCCTTCACTGCAGCCGCCTTCCTGGCCCAATGGATGTATGAATGCTCGATCACCCAGCACCTCACCGGACCTGTAAAAACAAATAGAGCCGTATCAGCTGCCGCACCCCCAGCTTAAACCCTCAGCCCCGGCCTAACGTACCCCCTGAACCTCTCTGATCTCCACCAATCCTTTTAATCACCCCACATCCAATCCTAACCCTGCAGCCTCGGTCGCCACCCCTATTCTGAAAGAATGGGACCCGAACTCCATCCCCCCTATTCCCAGCATCCCCAATGCCTTCCTGAACACTGCAATAAATTGGTACCTGGAAAGAGCTGACCCGTCCGCATGTAGGAACAACGGGCCATCCCTTCTGGAGCGTAGGCCGAGGTAATCCCTCATCGCGGCCACAGGGCAGCATGACCCCCCTATCTCCCTCAAGCTTATCAAGCAACCTTTTCCCATTTGGTCCGTCTTAGACCTCCTCAGCCACACCTCCACCTTCCTATCCCTCACGATGACTTTCCCCCCTTGGAGGCCCCCCGTATACCCTCCTGTTTCGGCCCACCAACTCAGACACCCTAAAGGCCCCAAAAAATGCTAACACAAAAGCTGCTCTGAACAAACTCTCTTCCCCTCCCGAGAAGCACAATCCCTTCAAACAACTCACCACCCTTTCCAATATGGCAAACGTCACTGGTCTCCTCCCGTCCTGTCTCTTCCGTCCCCTGCACAAACCCCTCACTACCATGCGTACCACAAATACCTTTGTCAAGTCCTCCATTCCCACCAACTGGAACCAAAAGGCCAAAGCCGGCAACCTTTTCCATATTTCTGAAGGAGACAGCCTCTCTTCCCCCCACCTCTTCACCCAGGTCAGCAATACTTGCAGTTGGCTACCCTCTGTTTCCCACAAATGCCGACCGTCATTCAACCCTCGCCACTGTTTCCATACCCGGGCGTACGCCCTCCACGTGGTTTCTGCTAAAGATCCTCGAACCAAATCGATCACACCCTGCCCAAATTCCACAGGTCCATCGGGCAGGGCACCCCGTCCTCGTCCGCCTCTGGTGCTGCTGCAATGAACCGGTCCCACTGGAAACGGGACAAAGCGTCAGCAATAACATTCATCTTGCCCGGAACATGGACAGCTCTGAAAGATATGTTATTACGCAGACATTCCAGCACAAACGCTCTCAACAACCTTACCACTGGGGGGGAGTTCGCCGTCAATCTGTTAATAGCCACTACCACCCCCATGTTGTCCGAATGAAAAGTAATTCGTTTGTCCCTCAACACGTTCGCCCACACCCGCAAAGCTACTACCAACGGGAAGAACTCCAGGAATGTAAGGTTTTTAGTAAGACCAGTTTCTGCCCAACTCTCCGGCCACTTGTCCGCACACCACCTGCCCTGCAAATAAGCCCCAAACCCTTGGGCCCCCGACGCATCTGTGTACAAACCTAGGGCATCGTCCGACCACCCTATTTCTTGAATAATCAGGTTTCCATTGAAGTCGTCCAAGAAGGTAAGCCATACCCTCAAGTCCTCCTTCATCTCTCTTGTCATTCTTATGTGATGCCTTGGCTCGGACACCCCAGCCGTTGCCAAGGACAAACGCCGGCAGAAAGCCCTGCCGATCGGGATGATCCGGCAGGCGAAGTTTAATTTCCCCAGCAACGACTGCAGCTGCCGTAGCGTCACCTTTCGCGCGGACACTGCTTCCATCAATAGGTTCCTCAGGTCTGTCACCTTGTCCTCCGGGAGCCTGCAGTCCATGCGGTCCGAGTCTAACTGGATACCCAGGAAACTCAGAGATGTTACCGGACCCTCCGACTTGTCGGCCGCCACGGGTATCCCGAAATCTCGGGCCACCTCCCCGAAAACCTGCACCAAACGCTCACAAGTCCCCGAACCTGCAGCCCCTACAAACAGAAAATCGTCCAAATAATGGACAATTGAAGATATTCCCGTTTTCTGTCTGACCACCCATTCCACAAAAGAACTGAACTTTTCAAAGTACGTACAGGAGATGGAACAGCCCATGGGAAGGCACAGGTCCACGAAAAAGGAACTCTCAAAATAACACCCCAGTAGGTGATGACACCTGGGATGCACCGGCAACAGCCTGAAGGCTGATTCCACATCCGCCTTAGCCAGCAATGCCCCCTTTCCCGCCTTCCGTACCAGGGCCACCGCCCTGTCAAAAGACGCGTAGTTCACTGACACCAATTCCGGATCAATTCCATCATTGACTGATAACCCTTTCGGGTGAGAAAGGTGATGGATCATCTGGAACTGCCCCACCCCTTTTTTTGGTACCACCCCCAGCGGAGAAATCCGTAATCCCTTCAAAGGTGGGCTCTCAAACGGCCCCGCCATCCTGCCCAGGGCCACCTCCTTGTACAGTTTCTCCCTCACCACCTGCGGAAACTCCCTTGCCGACTTTAAGTTACCCCCAAACCTCCCTATCTCCTGTTCTTTGAACGGGATAATAAAGCCTGAACTAAATCCCGTTAATAAAAGTTCGGCGTCTGCCAAACACCCCCATCGATTGGAGTACTCCCTTAGCCAAGGGACCATCCTTCCTACCATCACTGGGGTCCGTGCCCGTACTACCCACCTCGCTGGGCTTTCCTCCCTGCCTCGCTTTCTTGAAGCATTTAGCGAAAGAATGGATACCTCCACACCCTGAACATTCGTGTTTGTATTTGCACGACGCCCCAAAACGGCATTGTCCCTCATTGAACTGGAAGCAGAGGCCCTTCCGGATAACCGTCGATGTGCTACCTGTTCCTCCCCCACTACCCCTTCCTTGACCCGCTGACCGAAAGGACTGCCCTCCTCTAAGGGGGGTCATAATCTCCAACCAGATACCCATGTCCCTATCATCCCAACGCATCTCAGGTCTCACCGCCATTTTCTGCCTAAAACGCTCGTCTTACCACCACCAAGCCATCCCACCATACGTCCGATACGCATTTGCAATCTCGTCGTAGTAGCAGAACAACGATGACCCATGTTCTGGAAATTTCACGATCACGATAGCTAGGATACAGAAAGCCCTTGACCAGTTGCCAAACGTCTTGGGTAGTTTCCTCCATCTCTTCTTCCTCTCTTCCTCCTCCTTCTTCCCTTTCTCCTTGTCGTCCTCCTTTACCTCCAGCACCTGGTCCAACGGCAGAAGGGACAGAATCTCCAAGAACTCCCTCTTCCAAATCCTCTCCTTCATCTCACTGGTTAGGTGTATCCCCAACGGTCCCACCGAACACGGGCACGGCCTCCTCAAAGCATCCTCCGGGACCTTCAGGGTTTCACCCCCACTTACCCCTGTAGGCACAGCCGCTGCCGTACTCCCTCCTGCCTGTGCTCCCGTTACCTGATTCTCCCCTCCAGGCTGTACCCACGCCGTCGCTGGCGACCCCACCCCTCCTGTTTTTTCCAAGGTTGCGATTAGTCCCTTCAAACCTGCTAGCAACACCTCTCTCTCCCCAGTCACTCCGTCAGTCACCCTGTTCGGCTGCACAGCCGACTCACCTGCTGCCAGAGCCGTCTCTGCCGGTACGTCACCCCTTCTTTCTTCCCTTTCTGCCGCCATAGGCCTGCGGTTCAACTGCCGGCTGGAGGCCCTAGGTCTCCGTATCTCGTCCTCCCTGCCCGTCTCCAGAAGACGCCTTGCCGGACCTCTCCTGGCAGGGGATCTCCCCCTGCCGTATCTGCTCCTCTCTCTGGATCTGTCCACCCTGGCCCAAGTTGGCGAGTCCATCTACGTCCTTCCAGGTCCCCTGCTCCGTGGTGACCTAGACCTTCTCCTCCCTCTGGGGGACTCCTGTCTCCTCGGGGGGGTGTGAACCCTTCCCGTCCCACGTCCGGATTCTGCTGCCTGTGAGGAAGAGGAACCAATCATTTCACCCCCCCTATCCATCCTCCCACTCCCTTCCTTGCTGCCCCCCCTTTCACCTCCCCGTGGTGGGGTCAAAATCTGCAAAAGCTGCGCCAGGGCATCCATGCCCCCTACCTGGCCAGCCGATCCTGCTCCTGCTGACGTTCCTTCCAGTGGATCCTTTTCCTCATCGAAGTCGCCACTGGCCTCTAAATCCAGTGGTGGCTCCATCCACAGCTCCAGATCCTCCAAACTCTCCGTCTCCCTGCAGGCTTCTTCCGCCTCCTCCACCCTGGCCGTACTGGCCCCGACCTCTGCAAAACAAACAAGCCATCAATAATTATCCCCTTTCCCCTTATCCCTTCCCCTGTTTCCAGGCCACCCCCCCCTTTTTTCCCCCACCAGTAATCCCTCTTACTGGTCATCCCTCGAACCCCCCCCTCCTTCCCACCCTACCCCTCCTCTCCCTATGCCAATACCTAACTAATATCCTTTCCTTTCTTTCCTCTTTTTTTTTTTTTTTTTTTTAAACCTTTCCCCCCCACACTTCCACCTTCCATTCCTAACTCCCTCTCTCCCCCTTTCTCACTTCCCAGCTACCCCCAAGGTTCCCTGTTCTACCCCCCCTCCAGCCTACTAGTGACCCTTTTCTTGCCCCCTGCGTCATGTGACCCCAGAAAACAACACCAACTGCAACAGCAGGTGCCTGATTCCTCCCCCCCCAGGGAGCACCCCCCCCCCCCCTATGCCCGACCCTGACCTGTCGAGAATTGCCTGCATGCTGCCTACATCTGCCTCTCCACTGCGTACCGCACCCCCAGAACTGGGCCCCCCCCCCAACTTCTACCTCATCTTTCCAATCCCTCACCTGTGTCGGACTTACCCCCCCCCCTACCCGCTATAATGCCATGCTGCAAACCCCCCCCCCCCAGGCTGGCAGGTTTATCTATACCTGTGCCTCCTAAGCCCCGTCCCCATTGCCGCATGTACTGCTTCCCTCCTATGTCCTGCCGACACCTTACCATCCTACCATGTGCCAGATCACTTCCCTGTCAGCACGGCCCACCCTCTTGTCCCTTGCTGCCTCTGCAGCCATCCTCCCCCCGCTGGCGTCAGCCCCCCCGATGCCCCCACCCCCCGCCTTCCCGGTATGGGCCTCCGTCCCCACCTCCGGCCTCAATATCCTCTGCCGCCTGTCCCTCAGCCCTGCCCGCCTTACCTGCAGTCTGCTCTTCAGCCCTGATGCTCCGCCACTTGCCTTTTCCAGCTCCAGGGCCCGGTTGCGACCGCCGGGGCGTGACGTCATCCGGCTCCGTTGTTCCCCGACGCAGGCCCTCCCTGGCCATTGCACCGGGTCCTGTCTCTCGCCGCTCCGCCTCCTGGCCTCCTCCCGCCGATCTTCCTCTCCTCTTCTGCACTTGAGGCCCCGGCTGCGAACGCCGGGCCGTGCTCCTCCTCGTCTCCGCCTCCTGAGGCCTCAAGCCCGGCCCGGGCCTGGCCATGGATATGGCTCCTGCTCCCGGCTGCTCCTCACACTGCTCACCAGCCTGGGACCTGCCACACGCCTTCCCCCTCCTGCCGTTGCCCAACACAGGGCTCAGTCTCTATGGAGGCCTAGACCTCCTGGTAGGCCGTACACTGCTCCTGGAAGCCAATCCTCTGGAACCAGGAATCACCACTCCTCCATTGCCTGCTTCGCCTGCTGCTGCTGCCAGCCTCTCTCTTATCCACTCCGCTCCCTTCTCCTTGGCTACAGTCATCAGGTTAGCCAACAGAGCCTCCATACTGGTAAGCAAAGCCAAATACAGTTTAAATTCAGCTTCCACCGTTTAGCTCCTGTTAGCAAATGTGCCTGTCACTTCCTGTGTTGTGCCTATACTCCTCTTCAAGCCCATCCCCCCCCCCCCTGTCCTCACATTCACCCCATGTCCTCTTCCTGTTGGGGTCATACAACCCTTCCTTCCATTTCCTCATACAGGGTTCTGCTATACGCTCTCCGTATTTAGCATTAAACCAGCAGCTCTTGTGAGCTGCTGGTGCAACGCCAACCCTGCAGATTCGCAACCACTCAGCCGCCAGCAGGGAGACAGGGTTATGGAGCAGCTGTCTTTAGACATGGGCCCTCAAGCACCATTCGGAGCTTGATAAATGGGCCCCAAAGTCTTAATAATGAAGTCCAAATAAGAGGATGATAACTCCTGGGTGATGGATATAGCAGGCGTTGTCATGCAACAATGATTAAAAAGCCAGACAGTTCATGTAGAATAAAAAACATATAAGGAGATCAAAGTCCTGGTCCCTTTTGAGCATCTACTTACACTCTTTTACCTCAATCTGTAATAGGGAAGGGCCGCGCAGTGTAGGGAGGGTCTTGCCATAGACACCTGGGGTAGCTTTGTCTCTACGTCCTATGTTGATTGTATCCAACGTTGTCCAAAGATGCAGTCATATGTCACATGAAAGAGAAACTGAGAACAGGATATTGCAACACAGTTTTATTATTTAAAGACAAACAAACAATAAGCATCATATGGTAATGAGCTCACATTTATCAACCTCAATATATATGAGGTAATTACAAGCACTTCCAGAAACAGTATATATATATAAACGTCTTTCAAGCTTAAAATTATCCTCTGATGAAGAAGGTGTACAGTGTCTTTGAAACGCTTAAGGATTTCTTTGAAGACAATGCCACTGCTAATACCATTGTCCAATGTCCTTATGTTGCACTAAACTTGAAAGACGTATATATATATATACTATTTCTGGAAGTGCTTGTAATTACCTCATATATATTGAGGTTGATAAATGTGAACTCATTACCATATGAGGCTTATTGTTTGTTTGTCTTTTAAATAATAAAACTGCAATTGCGGGCTCTGCCCCCTCTGTAGTTTTGCCCCTGTCTGTCACTAACCTTGCTACATACAGTATCTGTCACTAACCTTGCTACATACAGTATCTGTCACTAACCCTGTTACATGCAGTATCTGTCTCTAAGTTATAACCCTGTTACATACAGTATCTGTCACTAACCCTGTTACATACAGTATCTGTCACTGACCCTGCAACATACAGTATCTGTCACTAACCCTGTTACATACAGTATCTGTCACTAACCATGCAACATACAGTATCTGTCACTAACCCTGTTACATACAGTATCTGTCACTAACCCTGCTACATACAGTATCTGTCCCTTACCCTGCCACAAACAGTATCTGTCACTAACCCTGTTACATACAGTATCTGTCACTAACCCTGTTACATACAGTATCTGTCACTAACCCTGTTACAAACAGTATCTGTCAATAACCCTGCTACAAACAGTATCTGCCACTAACCCAGCTACATACAGTATCTGTCACTAACCCTGTTACTTACAGTATCTGTCCCTTACCCTGCCACAAACAGTATCTGTCACTAACCCTGTTACATACAGTATCTGTCACTAACCCTGCAACATATAGTATCTGTCACTAACCCTGCTACATACAGTATCTGTCACTAACCTTGCGACATACAGTATCCGTCACTAACCCTGTTACATACAGTATCTGTCTCTAAGTTATAACCCTGTTACATACAGTATCTGTCACTAACCCTGTTACATACAGTATTTGTAACTAACCCTGCTACATACAGTATATGTCACTAACCCTGCTACATACAGTATATGTCACTAACCCTGTCACATACAGTATCTGTCACTAACCCTGCTACATACAGTATCTGTCTCTAACCCTGTTACATACAGTATCTGTCACTAACCCTGCAACATACAGTATCTGTCACTAACCCTGCTACATACAGTATCTGTCACTAACCCTGCAACATACATTATCTGTCACTAACCATGTTACATACAGTATCTGTCACTAACCCTGTTACATACAGTATTTGTCACTAACCCTGCTACATACAGTATATGTCACTAACCCTGACACATACAGTATCTGTCACTAACCCTGCTACATACAGTATCTGTCTCTAACCCTGCTACATACAGTGTCTGTCACTAACCCTGCAACATACAGTATATTTCACTAGCCCTGCAACATACAGTATCTGTTACTTACTCTGCTACATACAGTAAACGTCACTAACCCTGCTGCATATATAATCTGTCACTAGCCCTGCTACATACAGTATCTGTCACTAGCCCTGCTACATACAGTATCTGTCACTAGCCCTGCTACATACAGTATCTGTCACTAACCCTGTTACTTACAGTATCTGTCCCTTACCCTGCCACAAACAGTATCTGTCACTAACCCTGTTACATACAGTATCTGTCACTAACCCTGCAACATATAGTATCTGTCACTAACCCTGCTACATACAGTATCTGTCACTAACCTTGCGACATACAGTATCTGTCACTAACCCTGTTACATACAGTATCTGTCTCTAAGTTATAACCCTGTTACATACAGTATCTGTCACTAACCCTGTTACATACAGTATTTGTAACTAACCCTGCTACATACAGTATATGTCACTAACCCTGCTACATACAGTATATGTCACTAACCCTGTCACATACAGTATCTGTCACTAACCCTGCTACATACAGTATCTGTCTCTAACCCTGTTACATACAGTATCTGTCACTAACCCTGCAACATACAGTATCTGTCCCTTACCCTGCTACATACAGTATCTGTCACTAACCCTGCAACATACATTATCTGTCACTAACCATGTTACATACAGTATCTGTCACTAACCCTGTTACATACAGTATTTGTCACTAACCCTGCTACATACAGTATATGTCACTAACCCTGACACATACAGTATCTGTCACTAACCCTGCTACATACAGTATCTGTCTCTAACCCTGCTACATACAGTGTCTGTCACTAACCCTGCAACATACAGTATATTTCACTAGCCCTGCAACATACAGTATCTGTTACTTACTCTGCTACATACAGTAAACGTCACTAACCCTGCTGCATATATAATCTGTCACTAGCCCTGCTACATACAGTATCTGTCACTAGCCCTGCTACATACAGTATCTGTCACTAGCCCTGCTACATACAGTATCTGTCACTAACCCTGCTACATACAGTATCTGTCACTAACCCTGCTACATACAGTATCTGTCACTAACCCTGCTGCATACAGTATCTGTCACTAACTCTGATACATACAGTATCTGTCACTAACTCTGATACATACAGTATCTGTCACTATCTCTGATACATACAGTATCTGTCACTAACCCTGCTAAATACCGTATCTGTCACTAACCCTGTTACATACAGTACCTGTCACTAACCCTGTTACATACAGTAAATGTCACTAACCCTGTTATATACAGTATCTGTCACTAACCCTGCTACATACAGTATCTGTTACTAACCCTGCTAAATACAGTATCTGTCACTAGCCCTGCTACATACAGTATCTGTCACTAACCCTGCTAAATACAGTATCTGTCACTAACCCTGTTACATACAGTATCTGTCACTAACCCTGTTATATACAGTACCTGTATCCAACGTTGTCCAAAGATGCAGTCATATGTCACATGAAAGACAAACTGAGAACAGGATATTGCAACACAGTTTTATTATTTAAAGACAAACAAACAATAACCATCATATGGTAATGAGCTCACATTTATCAACCTCAATATATATGAGGTAATTACAAGCACTTCCAGAAACAGTATATATATATAAACGTCTTTCAAGCTTAAAATTATCCTCTGATGAAGAAGGTGTACAGTGTCTTTGAAACGCTTAAGGATTTCTTTGAAGACAATGCCACTGCTAATACCATTGTCCAATGTCCTTATGTTGCACTAAACTTGAAAGACGTATATATATATATATACTATTTCTGGAAGTGCTTGTAATTACCTCATATATATTGAGGTTGATAAATGTGAACTCATTACCATATGAGGCTTATTGTTTGTTTGTCTTTTAAATAATAAAACTGCAATTGCGGGCTCTGCCCCCTCTGTAGTTTTGCCCCTGTCTGTCACTAACCTTGCTACATACAGTATCTGTCACTAACCTTGCTACATACAGTATCTGTCACTAACCCTGTTACATGCAGTATCTGTCTCTAAGTTATAACCCTGTTACATACAGTATCTGTCACTAACCCTGTTACATACAGTATCTGTCACTGACCCTGCAACATACAGTATCTGTCACTAACCCTGTTACATACAGTATCTGTCACTAACCATGCAACATACAGTATCTGTCACTAACCCTGTTACATACAGTATCTGTCACTAACCCTGCTACATACAGTATCTGTTCCTTACCCTGCCACAAACAGTATCTGTCACTAACCCTGTTACATACAGTATCTGTCACTAACCCTGTTACATACAGTATCTGTCACTAACCCTGTTACAAACAGTATCTGTCAATAACCCTGCTACAAACAGTATCTGCCACTAACCCAGCTACATACAGTATCTGTCACTAACCCTGTTACTTACAGTATCTGTCCCTTACCCTGCCACAAACAGTATCTGTCACTAACCCTGTTACATACAGTATCTGTCACTAACCCTGCAACATATAGTATCTGTCACTAACCCTGCTACATACAGTATCTGTCACTAACCTTGCGACATACAGTATCTGTCACTAACCCTGTTACATACAGTATCTGTCTCTAAGTTATAACCCTGTTACATACAGTATCTGTCACTAACCCTGTTACATACAGTATTTGTAACTAACCCTGCTACATACAGTATATGTCACTAACCCTGCTACATACAGTATATGTCACTAACCCTGTCACATACAGTATCTGTCACTAACCCTGCTACATACAGTATCTGTCTCTAACCCTGTTACATACAGTATCTGTCACTAACCCTGCAACATACAGTATCTGTCACTAACCCTGCTACATACAGTATCTGTCACTAACCCTGCAACATACATTATCTGTCACTAACCATGTTACATACAGTATCTGTCACTAACCCTATTACATACAGTATTTGTCACTAACCCTGCTACATACAGTATATGTCACTAACCCTGACACATACAGTATCTGTCACTAACCCTGCTACATACAGTATCTGTCTCTAACCCTGCTACATACAGTGTCTGTCACTAACCCTGCAACATACAGTATATTTCACTAGCCCTGCAACATACAGTATCTGTTACTTACTCTGCTACATACAGTAAACGTCACTAACCCTGCTGCATATATAATCTGTCACTAGCCCTGCTACATACAGTATCTGTCACTAGCCCTGCTACATACAGTATCTGTCACTAGCCCTGCTACATACAGTATCTGTCACTAACCCTGTTACTTACAGTATCTGTCCCTTACCCTGCCACAAACAGTATCTGTCACTAACCCTGTTACATACAGTATCTGTCACTAACCCTGCAACATATAGTATCTGTCACTAACCCTGCTACATACAGTATCTGTCACTAACCTTGCGACATACAGTATCTGTCACTAACCCTGTTACATACAGTATCTGTCTCTAAGTTATAACCCTGTTACATACAGTATCTGTCACTAACCCTGTTACATACAGTATTTGTAACTAACCCTGCTACATACAGTATATGTCACTAACCCTGCTACATACAGTATATGTCACTAACCCTGTCACATACAGTATCTGTCACTAACCCTGCTACATACAGTATCTGTCTCTAACCCTGTTACATACAGTATCTGTCACTAACCCTGCAACATACAGTATCTGTCCCTTACCCTGCTACATACAGTATCTGTCACTAACCCTGCAACATACATTATCTGTCACTAACCATGTTACATACAGTATCTGTCACTAACCCTGTTACATACAGTATTTGTCACTAACCCTGCTACATACAGTATATGTCACTAACCCTGACACATACAGTATCTGTCACTAACCCTGCTACATACAGTATCTGTCTCTAACCCTGCTACATACAGTGTCTGTCACTAACCCTGCAACATACAGTATATTTCACTAGCCCTGCAACATACAGTATCTGTTACTTACTCTGCTACATACAGTAAACGTCACTAACCCTGCTGCATATATAATCTGTCACTAGCCCTGCTACATACAGTATCTGTCACTAGCCCTGCTACATACAGTATCTGTCACTAGCCCTGCTACATACAGTATCTGTCACTAACCCTGCTACATACAGTATCTGTCACTAACCCTGCTACATACAGTATCTGTCACTAACCCTGCTGCATACAGTATCTGTCACTAACTCTGATACATACAGTATCTGTCACTAACTCTGATACATACAGTATCTGTCACTATCTCTGATACATACAGTATCTGTCACTAACCCTGCTAAATACCGTATCTGTCACTAACCCTGTTACATACAGTATCTGTCACTAACCCTGTTACATACAGTACCTGTCACTAACCCTGTTACATACAGTAAATGTCACTAACCCTGTTATATACAGTATCTGTCACTAACCCTGCTACATACAGTATCTGTTACTAACCCTGCTAAATACAGTATCTGTCACTAGCCCTGCTACATACAGTATCTGTCACTAACCCTGCTAAATACAGTATCTGTCACTAACCCTGTTACATACAGTATCTGTCACTAACCTTGTTATATACAGTACCTGTCACTAACCCTGTTACATACAGTACCTGTCACTAACCCTGTTACATACAGTATCTGTCACTAACTCTGATACATACAGTATCTGTCACTAACTCTGATACTTACAGTATCTGTCACTAACCCTGTTACATACAGTATCTATCTCTAACCCTGTTACATACAGTATCTGTCACTAACCCTGCTACATACAGTATCTGTCACTAACCCTGCTACATACAGTATATATCACTAACCCTGTTACATACAGTGTCTGTCACTAATCCTGCTACATACAGTATATGTCACTAACCCTGTTACATACAGTATCTGTCACTAAACCTGCTACATACAGTATCTGTCACTAACCCTGCTACATACAGTATCTGTCACTAACCCTGTTACATACAGTATATGTCACTAAACCTGTTACATACAGTATCTATCTCTAACCCTGTTACATACAGTATCTGTTACTAACCCTGCTACATACAGTATCTGTCACTAACCCTGTTACATACAGTATATGTCACTAACCATGTTACATACAGTATATATCACTAACCATGTTACATACAGTATATGTCACTAACCCTGCTACATACAGTATCTGTCACTAACCCTGTTACATACAGTATATGTCACTAACCCTGCTACATACAGTATCTGTCACTAACCCTGCTACATACAGTATATGTCACTAACCCTGTTACATACAGTATCTGTCACTAACCCTGTTACATACAGTATATGTCACTAAACCCTGTTACATACAGTATCTGTCACTAACTCTGTTACATACAGTATCTATCACTAACCCTGCTACATACAGTATATGTCACTAACCCTGTTACATACAGTATCTGTCACTAACTCTGTTACATACAGTATCTGTCACTAACCCTGCTACATACAGTATATGTCACTAACCCTGTTACATACAGTATCTGTCACTAACCCTGTTACATACAGTATGTGTCACTAACCCTGTTACATACAGTATCTGTCACTAACTCTGTTACATACAGTATCTGTCACTAACCCTGTTACATACAGTATATGTCACTAACCCTGTTACATACAGTATCTTTCACTAACCCTGCTACATACAGTATCTGTCACTAACCCTGCTACATACAGTATCTGTCACTAACCCTGTTACATACAGTATCTGTCACTAACCCTGTTACATACAGTATCTGTCACTAACCCTGTTACATACAGTATATGTCACTAACCCTGTTACATACAGTATCTGTCACTAACCCTGTTACATACAGTATGTGTCACTAACCCTGTTACATACAGTATCTGTCACTAACCCTGTTACATACAGTATCTGTCACTAACCCTGATACATACAGTACCTGTCACTAACCCTGTTACATACAGTATCTGTCACTAACCCTGTTACATACAGTATCTGTCACTAACCGTGTTACATACAGTATCTGTCACTAACCCTGTTACATACAGTATGTGTCACTAACCCTGTTACATACAGTATCTGTCACTAACCCTGTTACATACAGTATCTGTCACTAACCCTGTTACATACAGTATCTGTCACTAACTCTGTTACATACAGTATCACACACTAACCCTGTTACATACAGTATCTGTCACTAACCCTGTTACATACAGTATCTGTCACTAACCCTGTTACATACAGTATCTGTCACTAACTCTGTTACATACAGTATCTGTCACTAACCCTGTTACATACAGTATCTGTCACTAACCCTGTTACATACAGTATCTGTCACTAACCCTGTTACATACAGTATCTGTCACTAACCCTGCTACATACAGTATATATCACTAACCCTGTTACATACAGTGTCTGTCACTAATCCTGCTACATACAGTATATGTCACTAACCCTGTTACATACAGTATCTGTCACTAAACCTGCTACATACAGTATCTGTCACTAACCCTGCTACATACAGTATATGTCACTAACCCTGTTACATACAGTATATGTCACTAAACCTGTTACATACAGTATCTATCTCTAACCCTGTTACATACAGTATCTGTTACTAACCCTGCTACATACAGTATCTGTCACTAACCCTGTTACATACAGTATATGTCACTAACCATGTTACATACAGTATATATCACTAACCATGTTACATACAGTATATGTCACTAACCCTGCTACATACAGTATCTGTCACTAACCCTGTTACATACAGTATATGTCACTAACCCTGCTACATACAGTATCTGTCACTAACCCTGCTACATACAGTATATGTCACTAAACCTGTTACATACAGTATCTGTCACTAACCCTGTTACATACAGTATATGTCACTAAACCCTGTTACATACAGTATCTGTCACTAACTCTGTTACATACAGTATCTGTCACTAACCCTGCTACATACAGTATATGTCACTAACCCTGTTACATACAGTATCTGTCACTAACTCTGTTACATACAGTATCTGTCACTAACCCTGCTACATACAGTATATGTCACTAACCCTGTTACATACAGTATCTGTCACTAACCCTGTTACATACAGTATGTGTCACTAACCCTGTTACATACAGTATCTGTCACTAACTCTGTTACATACAGTATATGTCACTAACCCTGTTACATACAGTATATGTCACTAACCCTGTTACATACAGTATATGTCACTAACCCTGCTACATACAGTATCTGTCACTAACCCTGCTACATACAGTATCTGTCACTAACCCTGTTACATACAGTATCTGTCACTAACCCTGTTACATACAGTATCTGTCACTAACCCTGTTACATACAGTATATGTCACTAACCCTGTTACATACAGTATCTGTCACTAACCCTGTTACATACAGTATGTGTCACTAACCCTGTTACATACAGTATCTGTCACTAACCCTGTTACATACAGTATCTGTCACTAATCCTGATACATACAGTACCTGTCACTAACCCTGTTACATACAGTATCTGTCACTAACCCTGTTACATACAGTATCTGTCACTAACCGTGTTACATACAGTATCTGTCACTAACCCTGTTACATACAATATGTGTCACTAACCCTGTTACATACAGTATCTGTCACTAACCCTGTTACATACAGTATCTGTCACTAACCCTGTTACATACAGTATCTGTCACTAACTCTGTTACATACAGTATCACACACTAACCCTGTTACATACAGTATCTGTCACTAACCCTGTTACATACAGTATCTGTCACTAACCCTGTTACATACAGTATCTGTCACAAACCCTGTTACATACAGTATCTGTCACTAACTCTGTTACATACAGTATCACACACTAACCCTGTTACATACAGTATCTGTCACTAACCCTGTTACATACAGTATCTGTCACTAACTCTGTTACATACAGTATATGTCACTAACCCTGTTACATACAGTATATGTCACTAACCCTGTTACATACAGTATATGTCACTAACCCTGCTACATACAGTATCTGTCACTAACCCTGCTACATACAGTATCTGTCACTAACCCTGTTACATACAGTATCTGTCACTAACCCTGTTACATACAGTATCTGTCACTAACCCTGTTACATACAGTATATGTCACTAACCCTGTTACATACAGTATCTGTCACTAACCCTGTTACATACAGTATGTGTCACTAACCCTGTTACATACAGTATCTGTCACTAACCCTGTTACATACAGTATCTGTCACTAATCCTGATACATACAGTACCTGTCACTAACCCTGTTACATACAGTATCTGTCACTAACCCTGTTACATACAGTATCTGTCACTAACCGTGTTACATACAGTATCTGTCACTAACCCTGTTACATACAGTATGTGTCACTAACCCTGTTACATACAGTATCTGTCACTAACCCTGTTACATACAGTATCTGTCACTAACCCTGTTACATACAGTATCTGTCACTAACTCTGTTACATACAGTATCACACACTAACCCTGTTACATACAGTATCTGTCACTAACCCTGTTACATACAGTATCTGTCACTAACCCTGTTACATACAGTATCTGTCACTAACTCTGTTACATACAGTATCTGTCACTAACCCTGTTACATACAGTATCTGTCACTAACCCTGTTACATACAGTATCTGTCACTAACCCTGTTACATACAGTATCTGTCACTAACCCTGCTACATACAGTATATATCACTAACCCTGTTACATACAGTGTCTGTCACTAATCCTGCTACATACAGTATATGTCACTAACCCTGTTACATACAGTATCTGTCACTAACCCTGCTACATACAGTATCTGTCACTAACCCTGCTACATACAGTATATGTCACTAACCCTGTTACATACAGTATATGTCACTAAACCTGTTACATACAGTATCTATCTCTAACCCTGTTACATACAGTATCTGTTACTAACTCTGTTACATACAGTATCTGTCACTAACCCTGTTACATACAGTATATGTCACTAACCATGTTACATACAGTATCTATCACTAACCCTGTTACATACAGTATATGTCACTAACTATACTACATACAGTATCTATCACTAACCCTGTTACATACAGTATATGTCACTAACCCTGCTACATACAGTATCTGTCACTAACCCTGTTACATACAGTATATGTCACTAAACCTGTTACATACAGTATCTGTCACTAACCCTGTTACATACAGTATATGTCACTAAACCCTGTTACATACAGTATCTGTCACTAACTCTGTTACATACAGTATCTATCACTAACCCTGCTACATACAGTATATGTCACTAACCCTGTTACATACAGTATCTGTCACTAACTCTGTTACATACAGTATCTGTCACTAACCCTGTTACATACAGTATATGTCACTAACCCTGTTACATACAGTATCTGTCACTAACCCTGTTACATACAGTATGTGTCACTAACCCTGTTACATACAGTATCTGTCACTAACTCTGTTACATACAGTATATGTCACTAACCCTGTTACATACAGTATATGTCACTAACCCTGTTACATACAGTATATGTCACTAACCCTGCTACATACAGTATCTGTCACTAACCCTGCTACATACAGTATCTGTCACTAACCCTGTTACATACAGTATCTGTCACTAACCCTGTTACATACAGTATCTGTCACTAACCCTGTTACATACAGTATATGTCACTAACCCTGTTACATACAGTATCTGTCACTAACCCTGTTACATACAGTATGTGTCACTAACCCTGTTACATACAGTATCTGTCACTAACCCTGTTACATACAGTATCTGTCACTAATCCTGATACATACAGTACCTGTCACTAACCTGTTACATACAGTATCTGTCACTAACCCTGTTACATACAGTATCTGTCACTAACCGTGTTACATACAGTATCTGTCACTAACCCTGTTACATACAGTATGTGTCACTAACCCTGTTACATACAGTATCTGTCACTAACCCTGTTACATACAGTATCTGTCACTAACCCTGTTACATACAGTATCTGTCACTAACTCTGTTACATACAGTATCACACACTAACCCTGTTACATACAGTATCTGTCACTAACCCTGTTACATACAGTATCTGTCACTAACCCTGTTACATACAGTATCTGTCACAAACCCTGTTACATACAGTATCTGTCACTAACTCTGTTACATACAGTATCACACACTAACCCTGTTACATACAGTATCTGTCACTAACCCTGTTACATACAGTATCTGTCACTAACCCTGTTACATACAGTATCTGTCACTAACCCTGTTACATACAGTATCTGTCACTAACCCTGTTACATACAGTATCTGTCACTAACCCTGTTACATACAGTATCTGTCACTAACCGTGTTACATACAGTATCTGTCACTAACTCTGTTACATACAGTATCTGTCACTAACTCTGTTACATACAGTATCTGTCACTAACTCTGTTACATACAGTATCTGTCACTAACCCTGTTACATACAGTATCTGTCACTAACCCTGATACATACAGTATCTGTCACTAACCCTGTTACATACAGTATCTGTCACTAACCCTGTTACATACAGTATCTGTCACTAACCCTGTTACATACAGTATCTGTCACTAACCCTGTTACATACAGTATCTGTCACTAACCCTGTTACATACAGTATCTGTCACTAACCCTGTTACATACAGTATCTGTCACTAACCCTGTTACATACAGTATCTGTCACTAACCCTGTTACATACAGTATCTGTCACTAACCCTGTTACATACAGTATCTGTCACTAACCCTGTTACATACAGTATCTGTCAGTAACTCTGTTACATACAGTATCTGTCACTAACCCTACTTCATACAGTATCTGTCACATACAGTATATGTCACTAACCCTGTTACATACAGTATCTGTCACTAACCCTGTTACATACAGTATCTGTCACTAACCCTGCTACATACAGTATCTGTCACTAACTCTGTTACATACAGTATCTGTCACTAACCCTGTTACATACAGTATCTCTCACTAACTCTGTTACATACAGTATCTGTCACTAACCCTGTTACATACAGTATCTCTAACTAACTCTGTTACATACAGTATCTGTCCCTAACTCTGTTACATACAGTATCTGTCACTAACTTTGTTACATGCAGTATCTGTCACTAACCCTGCTACATACAGTATCTGTCACTAACCCTGTTACATACAGTATCTGTCACTAACCCTGTTACAGTATCTGTCACTAACCCTGTTACATACAGTATCTGTCACTAACCCTGCTACATACAGTATCTGTCACTAACCCTGCTACATACAGTATATGTCACTAACCCTGTTACATACAGTATCTGTCACTAACCCTGTTACATACAATATTTGTCACTAACTCTGATATATACAGTATATGTCACTAACTCTGATACATACAGTACCTGTAACTAACCCTGCTACAAACAATATCTGTCACTAACCCTGTTACATACAGTATCTGTCATTAACCCTGCTACATACAGTAGCTGTCACTAACCCTGCTACATACAGTACATGTCACTAACAATGATACATACAGTATATGTCACTAACCCTGTTACATACAGTATCTGTCATTAACCCTGCTACATACAGTAGCTGTCACTAACCCTGCTACATACAGTACATGTCACTAACAATGATACATACAGTATCTGTCACTAACTCTGTTACATACAGTATCTGTCACTAACCCTGTTACATACAGTATCTGTCACTAACCATTTTACATACAGTATCTGTCACTAACTATGTTACATACAGTATCTGTCACTAACCCTGTTACAGGACAGTATCTGTCACTAACTCTGTTACATACAGTATCTGTCACTAACCCTGTTACATACAGTATCTGTCACTAACCCTGTTACATACAGCATCTGTCACTAACTCTGTTACATACAGTATCTGTCACTAACCCTGTTACATACAGTATTACTCACTAACCCTGCTACATACAGTATCTGTCACTAACCGTGTTACATACAGTATCTGTCCCTAACCCTGTTACATACAGTATCTGTCACTAACTCTGTTACATACAGTATCAGTCACTAACCCTGTTACATACAGTATCTGTCACTAACCCTGCTACATACAGTATCTGTCACTAACCCTGTTACATACAGTATCTGTCACTAACCCTGTTACATACAGTATCTGTCACTAACCCTGTTACATACAGTATCTGTCACTAACTCTGTTACATACAGTATCTGTCACTAACTCTGTTACATACAGTATCTGTCACTAACCCTGTTACAAACAGTATCTGTCACTAACTCTGTTACATACAGCATCTGTCACTAACTCAGTTACATACAGTATCTGTCACTAACTCTGTTACATACAGTATCTGTCACTAACCCTGTTACATACAGTATCTGTCACTAACCCTGTTACATACAGTATCTGTCACTAACCCTGTTACATACAGTATCTGTCACTAACTCTGTTACATACAGTATCTGTCACTAACTCTGTTACATACAGTATCTGTCACTAACTCTGTTACATACAGTATCTGTCACTAACCCTGTTACATACAGTATCTGTCACTAACCCTGTTACATACAGTATCTGTCACTAACCCTGTTACATACAGTATCTGTCACTAACCCTGTTACATACAGTATCTGTCACTAACCCTGTTACATACAGTATCTGTCACTAACCCTGTTACATACAGTATCTGTCACTAACCCTGTTACATACAGTATCTGTCACTAACTCTGTTACATACAGTATCTGTCACTAACCCTGTTACATACAGTATCTGTCACTAACCCTGTTACATACAGTATCTGTCACTAACCCTGTTACATACAGTATCTGTCACTAACCCTGTTACATACAGTATCTGTCACTAACCCTGTTACATACAGTATCTGTCACTAACCCTGTTACATACAGTATCTGTCACTAACCCTGTTACATACAGTATCTGTCACTAACCCTGTTACATACAGTATCTGTCACTAACTCTGCTACATACAGTATCTGTCACTAACCCTGTTACATACAGTATCTGTCACTAACTCTGTTACATACAGTATCTGTCACTAACTCTGTTACATACAGTATCTGTCACTAACTCTGTTACATACAGTATCTGTCACTAACTCTGTTACATACAGTATCTGTCACTAACTCTGTTACATACAGTATCTGTCACTAACCCTGTTACATACAGTATCTGTCACTAGCCCTGTTACATACAGTATCTGTCACTAACCCTGTTACATACAGTATCTGTCACTAACCCTGTTACATACAGTATCTGTCACTAACCCTGTTACATACAGTATCTGTCACTAACCCTGTTACATACAGTATCTGTCACTAACTCTGTTACATACAGTATCTGTCACTAACTATACTACATACAGTATCTGTCACTAACCCTGTTACATACAGTATCTGTCACTAACCCTGCTACATATAGTATCTGTCACTAACCCTGTTACATACAGTATCTGTCAGTAACTCTGTTACATACAGTATCTGTCACTAACCCTACTACATACAGTATCTGTCACATACAGTATATGTCACTAACCCTGTTACATACAGTATCTGTCACTAACCCTGTTACATACAGTATCTGTCACTAACCCTGCTACATACAGTATCTGTCACTAACTCTGTTACATACAGTATCTGTCACTAACCCTGTTACATACAGTATCTCTCACTAACTCTGTTACATACAGTATCTGTCACTAACCCTGTTACATACAGTATCTCTAACTAACTCTGTTACATACAGTATCTGTCCCTAACTCTGTTACATACAGTATCTGTCACTAACTTTGTTACATGCAGTATCTGTCACTAACCCTGCTACATACAGTATCTGTCACTAACCCTGTTACATACAGTATCTGTCACTAACCCTGTTACAGTATCTGTCACTAACCCTGTTACATACAGTATCTGTCACTAACCCTGCTACATACAGTATCTGTCACTAACCCTGCTACATACAGTATATGTCACTAACCCTGTTACATACAGTATCTGTCACTAACCCTGTTACATACAATATTTGTCACTAACTCTGATATATACAGTATATGTCACTAACTCTGATACATACAGTACCTGTAACTAACCCTGCTACAAACAATATCTGTCACTAACCCTGTTACATACAGTATCTGTCATTAACCCTGCTACATACAGTAGCTGTCACTAACCCTGCTACATACAGTACATGTCACTAACAATGATACATACAGTATATGTCACTAACCCTGTTACATACAGTATCTGTCATTAACCCTGCTACATACAGTAGCTGTCACTAACCCTGCTACATACAGTACATGTCACTAACAATGATACATACAGTATCTGTCACTAACTCTGTTACATACAGTATCTGTCACTAACCCTGTTACATACAGTATCTGTCACTAACCATTTTACATACAGTATCTGTCACTAACTATGTTACATACAGTATCTGTCACTAACCCTGTTACGGACAGTATCTGTCACTAACTCTGATACATACAGTATCTGTCACTAACCCTGTTACATACAGTATCTGTCACTAACCCTGTTACATACAGCATCTGTCACTAACTCTGTTACATAAGTATCTGTCACTAACCCTGTTACATACAGTATTACTCACTAACCCTGCTACATACAGTATCTGTCACTAACCGTGTTACATACAGTATCTGTCCCTAACCCTGTTACATACAGTATCTGTCACTAACTCTGTTACATACAGTATCAGTCACTAACCCTGTTACATACAGTATCTGTCACTAACCCTGCTACATACAGTATCTGTCACTAACCCTGTTACATACAGTATCTGTCACTAACCCTGTTACATACAGTATCTGTCACTAACCCTGTTACATACAGTATCTGTCACTAACTCTGTTACATACAGTATCTGTCACTAACTCTGTTACATACAGTATCTGTCACTAACCCTGTTACAAACAGTATCTGTCACTAACTCTGATACATACAGCATCTGTCACTAACTCAGTTACATACAGTATCTGTCACTAACTCTGTTACATACAGTATCTGTCACTAACTCTGTTACATACAGTATCTGTCACTAACCCTGTTACATACAGTATCTGTCACTAACCCTGTTACATACAGTATCTGTCACTAACTCTGTTACATACAGTACCTGTCACTAACTCTGTTACATACAGTATCTGTCACTAACTCTGTTACATACAGTATCTGTCACTAACTCTGTTACATACAGTATCTGTCACTAACTCTGTTACATACAGTATCAGTCACTAACCCTGTTACATACAGTATCTGTCACTAACCCTGCTACATACAGTATCTGTCACTAACCCTGTTACATACAGTATCTGTCACTAACCCTGTTACATACAGTATCTGTCACTAACCCTGTTACATACAGTATCTGTCACTAACTCTGTTACATACAGTATCTGTCACTAACTCTGTTACATACAGTATCTGTCACTAACCCTGTTACAAACAGTATCTGTCACTAACTCTGATACATGCTAAGATACAGTATCTGTCACTAACTCTGATACATGCTAAGGCCTTCTCAATCCCCTCCTTTAAAGTGTAATTAAAGAGATGTAACCCTACCTCATTGAGGTGTACCCCATCTTTCAAATAAAAGCACCTCCCTGATTCACCCTCAAATTCCACATGCCTCAAACTCACTCCTCTGCACCGTCTCACGTGCCCGCTCACCATTCTATTGATCTTCCATCTGGAAGCCTCCAATCTCCCCAAATCCCAAGCTGACCGCCACACTAACCGACTCTCAATCTCTGACCACACTATAACCACTCCCAGGAAAAGCTGGTATAGCCGGTCAATCCCCTTTTTCATATCCTCCACCAAATCTTTCTGTGACATGAACCCCAAGTCATTCCCCCCTGCATGTATCACCAAAATTTGAGGGGTTGAAAACAATTGTGCAAACTCCACCACTTTCAAGACTAACTGTCCCCATTTCATACCCCTGATCCCCAGCCACTTTATCTCCACCTTCTCCCTGTCAAGTCCCAGCTGTAAACCATTGTCCTTCACTGCAGCCGCCTTCCTGGCCCAATGGATGTATGAATGCTCGATCACCCAGCACCTCACCGGACCTGTAAAAACAAATAGAGCCGTATCAGCTGCCGCACCCCCAGCTTAAACCCTCAGCCCCGGCCTAACGTACCCCCTGAACCTCTCTGATCTCCACCAATCCTTTTAATCACCCCACATCCAATCCTAACCCTGCAGCCTCGGTCGCCACCCCTATTCTGAAAGAATGGGACCCGAACTCCATCCCCCCTATTCCCAGCATCCCTAATGCCTTCCTGAACACTGCAATAAATTGGTACCTGGAAAGAGCTGACCCGTCCGCATGTAGGAACAACGGGCCATCCCTTCTGGAGCGTAGGCCGAGGTAATCCCTCATCGCGGCCACAGGGCAGCATGACCCCCCTATCTCCCTCAAGCTTATCAAGCAACCTTTTCCCATTTGGTCCGTCTTAGACCTCCTCAGCCACACCTCCACCTTCCTATCCCTCACGATGACCTTCCCCCCTTGGAGGCCCCCCGTATACCCTCCTGTTTCGGCCCACCAACTCAGACACCCTAAAGGCCCCAAAAAATGCTAACACAAAAGCTGCTCTGAACAAACTCTCTTCCCCTCCCGAGAAGCACAATCCCTTCAAACAACTCACCACCCTTTCCAATATGGCAAACGTCACTGGTCTCCTCCCGTCCTGTCTCTTCCGTCCCCTGCACAAACCCCTCACTACCATGCGTACCACAAATACCTTTGTCAAGTCCTCCATTCCCACCAACTGGAACCAAAAGGCCAAAGCCGGCAACCTTTTCCATATTTCTGAAGGAGACAGCCTCTCTTCCCCCCACCTCTTCACCCAGGTCAGCAATACTTGCAGTTGGCTACCCTCTGTTTCCCACAAATGCCGACCGTCATTCAACCCTCGCCACTGTTTCCATACCCGGGCGTACGCCCTCCACGTGGTTTCTGCTAAAGATCCTCGAACCAAATCGATCACACCCTGCCCAAATTCCACAGGTCCATCGGGCAGGGCACCCCGTCCTCGTCCGCCTCTGGTGCTGCTGCAATGAACCGGTCCCACTGGAAACGGGACAAAGCGTCAGCAATAACATTCATCTTGCCCGGAACATGGACAGCTCTGAAAGATATGTTATTACGCAGACATTCCAGCACAAACGCTCTCAGCAACCTTACCACTGGGGGGGAGTTCGCCGTCAATCTGTTAATAGCCACTACCACCCCCATGTTGTCCGAATGAAAAGTAATTCGTTTGTCCCTCAACACGTTCGCCCACACCCGCAAAGCTACTACCAACGGGAAGAACTCCAGGAATGTAAGGTTTTTAGTAAGACCAGTTTCTGCCCAACTCTCCGGCCACTTGTCCGCACACCACCTGCCCTGCAAATAAGCCCCAAACCCTTGGGCCCCCGACGCATCTGTGTACAAACCTAGGGCATCGTCCAACCACCCTATTTCTTGAATAATCAGGTTTCCATTGAAGTCGTCCAAGAAGGTAAGCCATACCCTCAATTCCTCCTTCATCTCTCTTGTCATTCTTATGTGATGCCTTGGCTCGGACACCCCAGCCGTTGCCAAGGACAAACGCCGGCAGAAAGCCCTGCCGATCGGGATGATCCGGCAGGCGAAGTTTAATTTCCCCAGCAACGACTGCAGCTGCCGTAGCGTCACCTTTCGCGCGGACACTGCTTCCATCAATAGGTTCCTCAGGTCTGTCACCTTGTCCTCCGGGAGCCTGCAGTCCATGCGGTCCGAGTCTAACTGGATACCCAGGAAACTCAGAGATGTTACCGGACCCTCCGACTTGTCGGCCGCCACGGGTATCCCGAAATCTCGGGCCACCTCCCCGAAAACCTGCACCAAACGCTCACAAGTCCCCGAACCTGCAGCCCCTACAAACAGAAAATCGTCCAAATAATGGACAATTGAAGATATTCCCGTTTTCTGTCTGACCACCCATTCCACAAAAGAACTGAACTTTTCAAAGTACGTACAGGAGATGGAACAGCCCATGGGAAGGCACAGGTCCACGAAAAAGGAACTCTCAAAATAACACCCCAGTAGGTGATGACACCTGGGATGCACCGGCAACAGCCTGAAGGCTGATTCCACATCCGCCTTAGCCAGCAATGCCCCCTTTCCCGCCTTCCGTACCAGGGCCACCGCCCTGTCAAAAGACGCGTAGTTCACTGACACCAATTCCGGATCAATTCCATCATTGACTGATAACCCTTTCGGGTGAGAAAGGTGATGGATCATCTGGAACTGCCCCACCCCTTTTTTTGGTACCACCCCCAGCGGAGAAATCCGTAATCCCTTCAAAGGTGGGCTCTCAAACGGCCCCGCCATCCTGCCCAGGGCCACCTCCTTGTACAGTTTCTCCCTCACCACCTGCGGAAACTCCCTTGCCGACTTTAAGTTACCCCCAAACCTCCCTATCTCCTGTTCTTTGAACGGGATAATAAAGCCTGAACTAAATCCCGTTAATAAAAGTTCGGCGTCTGCCAAACACCCCCATCGATTGGAGTACTCCCTTAGCCAAGGGACCATCCTTCCTACCATCACTGGGGTCCGTGCCCGTACTACCCACCTCGCTGGGCTTTCCTCCCTGCCTCGCTTTCTTGAAGCATTTAGCGAAAGAATGGATACCTCCACACCCTGAACATTCGTGTTTGTATTTGCACGACGCCCCAAAACGGCATTGTCCCTCATTGAACTGGAAGCAGAGGCCCTTCCGGATAACCGTCGATGTGCTACCTGTTCCTCCCCCACTACCCCTTCCTTGACCCGCTGACCGAAAGGACTGCCCTCCTCTAAGGGGGGTCATAATCTCCAACCAGATACCCATGTCCCTATCATCCCAACGCATCTCAGGTCTCACCGCCATTTTCTGCCTAAAACGCTCGTCTTACCACCACCAAGCCATCCCACCATACGTCCGATACGCATTTGCAATCTCGTCGTAGTAGCAGAACAACGATGACCCATGTTCTGGAAATTTCACGATCACGATAGCTAGGATACAGAAAGCCCTTGACCAGTTGCCAAACGTCTCGGGTAGTTTCCTCCATCTCTTCTTCCTCTCTTCCTCCTCCTTCTTCCCTTTCTCCTTGTCGTCCTCCTTTACCTCCAGCACCTGGTCCAACGGCAGAAGGGACAGAATCTCCAAGAACTCCCTCTTCCAAATCCTCTCCTTCATCTCACTGGTTAGGTGTATCCCCAACGGTCCCACCGAACACGGGCACGGCCTCCTCAAAGCATCCTCCGGGACCTTCAGGGTTTCACCCCCACTTACCCCTGTAGGCACAGCCGCTGCCGTACTCCCTCCTGCCTGTGCTCCCGTTACCTGATTCTCCCCTCCAGGCTGTACCCACGCCGTCGCCGGCGACCCCACCCCTCCTGTTTTTTCCAAGGTTGCGATTAGTCCCTTCAAACCTGCTAGCAACACCTCTCTCTCCCCAGTCACTCCGTCAGTCACCCTGTTCGGCTGCACAGCCGACTCACCTGCTGCCAGAGCCGTCTCTGCCGGTACGTCACCCCTTCTTTCTTCCCTTTCTGCCGCCATAGGCCTGCGGTTCAACTGCCGGCTGGAGGCCCTAGGTCTCCGTATCTCGTCCTCCCTGCCCGTCTCCAGAAGACGCCTTGCCGGACCTCTCCTGGCAGGGGATCTCCCCCTGCCGTATCTGCTCCTCTCTCTGGATCTGTCCACCCTGGCCCAAGTTGGCGAGTCCATCTCCGTCCTTCCAGGTCCCCTGCTCCGTGGTGACCTAGACCTTCTCCTCCCTCTGGGGGACTCCTGTCTCCTCGGGGGGGTGTGAACCCTTCCCGTCCCACGTCCGGATTCTGCTGCCTGTGAGGAAGAGGAACCAATCATTTCACCCCCCCTATCCATCCTCCCACTCCCTTCCTTGCTGCCCCCCCTTTCACCTCCCCGTGGTGGGGTCAAAATCTGCAAAAGCTGCGCCAGGGCATCCATGCCCCCTACCTGGCCAGCCGATCCTGCTCCTGCTGACGTTCCTTCCAGTGGATCCTTTTCCTCATCGAAGTCGCCACTGGCCTCTAAATCCAGTGGTGGCTCCATCCACAGCTCCAGATCCTCCAAACTCTCCGTCTCCCTGCAGGCTTCTTCCGCCTCCTCCACCCTGGCCGTACTGGCCCCGACCTCTGCAAAACAAACAAGCCATCAATAATTATCCCCTTTCCCCTTATCCCTTCCCCTGTTTCCAGGCCACCCCCCCTTTTTCCCCCACCAGTAATCCCTCTTACTGGTCATCCCTCGAACCCCCCCCTCCTTCCCACCCTACCCCTCCTCTCCCTATGCCAATACCTAACTAATATCCTTTCCTTTCTTTCCTCTTTTTTTTTTTTTTTTTTTTAAACCTTTCCCCCCCACACTTCCACCTTCCATTCCTAACTCCCTCTCTCCCCCTTTCTCACTTCCCAGCTACCCCCAAGGTTCCCTGTTCTACCCCCCCTCCAGCCTACTAGTGACCCTTTTCTTGCCCCCTGCGTCATGTGACCCCAGAAAACAACACCAACTGCAACAGCAGGTGCCTGATTCCTCCCCCCCAGGGAGCACACCCCCCCCCTATGCCCGACCCTGACCTGCCGAGAATTGCCTGCATGCTGCCTACATCTGCCTCTCCACTGCGTACCGCACCCCCAGAACTGGGCCCCCCCCCCCAACTTCTACCTCATCTTTCCAATCCCTCACCTGTGTCGGACTTACCCCCCCCCCCTACCCGCTATAATGCCATGCTGCAAACCCCCCCCCCCAGGCTGGCAGGTTTATCTATACCTGTGCCTCCTAAGCCCCGTCCCCATTGCCGCATGTACCGCTTCCCTCCTATGTCCTGCCAACACCTTACCATCCTACCATGTGCCAGATCACTTCCCTGTCAGCACGGCCCACCCTCTTGTCCCTTGCTGCCTCTGCAGCCATCCTCCCCCCGCTGGCGTCAGCCCCCCCGATGCCCCCACCCCCCGCCTTCCCGGTATGGGCCTCCGTCCCCACCTCCGGCCTCAATATCCTCTGCCGCCTGTCCCTCAGCCCTGCCCGCCTTACCTGCAGTCTGCTCTTCAGCCCTGATGCTCCGCCACTTGCCTTTTCCAGCTCCAGGGCCCGGTTGCGACCGCCGGGGCGTGACGTCATCCGGCTCCATTGTTCCCCGACGCAGGCCCTCCCTGGCCATTGCACCGGGTCCTGTCTCTCGCCGCTCCGCCTCCTGGCCTCCTCCCGCCGATCTTCCTCTCCTCTTCTGCACTTGAGGCCCCGGCTGCGAACGCCGGGCCGTGCTCCTCCTCGTCTCCGCCTCCTGAGGCCTCAAGCCCGGCCCGGGCCTGGCCATGGATATGGCTCCTGCTCCCGGCTGCTCCTCACACTGCTCACCAGCCTGGGACCTGCCACACGCCTTCCCCCTCCTGCCGTTGCCCAACACAGGGCTCAGTCTCTATGGAGGCCTAGACCTCCTGGTAGGCCGTACACTGCTCCTGGAAGCCAATCCTCTGGAACCAGGAATCACCACTCCTCCATTGCCTGCTTCGCCTGCTGCTGCTGCCAGCCTCTCTCTTATCCACTCCGCTCCCTTCTCCTTGGCTACAGTCATCAGGTTAGCCAACAGAGCCTCCATACTGGTAAGCAAAGCCAAATACAGTTTAAATTCAGCTTCCACCGTTTAGCTCCTGTTAGCAAATGTGCCTGTCACTTCCTGTGTTGTGCCTATACTCCTCTTCAAGCCCATCCCCCCCCCCCTGTCCTCACATTCACCCCATGTCCTCTTCCTGTTGGGGTCATACAACCCTTCCTTCCATTTCCTCATACAGGGTTCTGTTATACGCTCTCCGTATTTAGCATTAAACCAGCAGCTCTTGTGAGCTGCTGGTGCAACGCCAACCCTGCAGATTCGCAACCACTCAGCCGCCAGCAGGGAGACAGGGTTATGGAGCAGCTGTCTTTAGACATGGGCCCTCAAGCACCATTCGGAGCTCGATAAATGGGCCCCAAAGTCTTAATAATGAAGTCCAAATAAGAGGATGATAACTCCTGGGTGATGGATATAGCAGGCGTTGTCATGCAACAATGATTAAAAAGCCAGACAGTTCATGTAGAATAAAAAACATATAAGGAGATCAAAGTCCTGGTCCCTTTTGAGCATCTACTTACACTCTTTTACCTCAATCTGTAATAGGGAAGGGCCGCGCAGTGTAGGGAGGGTCTTGCCATAGACACCTGGGGTAGCTTTGTCTCTACGTCCTATGTTGATTGTATCCAACGTTGTCCAAAGATGCAGTCATATGTCACATGAAAGACAAACTGAGAACAGGATAGTGCAACACAGTTTTATTATTTAAAGACAAACAATAAGCATCATATGGTAATGAGCTCACATTTATCAGCCTCAATATATATGAGGTAATTACAAGCACTTCCAGAAACAGTATATATATAAACGTCTTTCAAGCTTAAAATTATCCTCTGATGAAGAAGGTGTACAGTGTCTTTGAAACGCTTAAGGATTTCTTTGAAGACAATGCCACTGCTAATACCATTGTCCAATGTCCTTATGTTGCACTAAACTTGAAAGACGTATATATATATATACTATTTCTGGAAGTGCTTGTAATTACCTCATATATATTGAGGTTGATAAATGTGAACTCATTACCATATGAGGCTTATTGTTTGTTTGTCTTTTAAATAATAAAACTGCAATTGCGGGCTCTGCCCCCTCTGTAGTTTTGCCCCTGTCTGTCACTAACCTTGCTACATACAGTATCTGTCACTAACCTTGCTACATACAGTATCTGTCACTAACCCTGTTACATGCAGTATCTGTCTCTAAGTTATAACCCTGTTACATACAGTATCTGTCACTAACCCTGTTACATACAGTATCTGTCACTGACCCTGCAACATACAGTATCTGTCACTAACCCTGTTACATACAGTATCTGTCACTAACCATGCAACATACAGTATCTGTCACTAACCCTGTTACATACAGTATCTGTCACTAACCCTGCTACATACAGTATCTGTCCCTTACCCTGCCACAAACAGTATCTGTCACTAACCCTGTTACATACAGTATCTGTCACTAACCCTGTTACATACAGTATCTGTCACTAACCCTGTTACAAACAGTATCTGTCAATAACCCTGCTACAAACAGTATCTGCCACTAACCCAGCTACATACAGTATCTGTCACTAACCCTGTTACTTACAGTATCTGTCCCTTACCCTGCCACAAACAGTATCTGTCACTAACCCTGTTACATACAGTATCTGTCACTAACCCTGCAACATATAATATCTGTCACTAACCCTGCTACATACAGTATCTGTCACTAACCTTGCGACATACAGTATCTGTCACTAACCCTGTTACATACAGTATCTGTCACTAACCCTGTTACATACAGTATTTGTAACTAACCCTGCTACATACAGTATATGTCACTAACCCTGCTACATACAGTATATGTCACTAACCCTGTCACATACAGTATCTGTCACTAACCCTGCTACATACAGTATCTGTCTCTAACCCTGTTACATACAGTATCTGTCACTAACCCTGCAACATACAGTATCTGTCACTAACCCTGCTACATACAGTATCTGTCACTAACCCTGCAACATACAGTATCTATCCCTTACCCTGCTACATACAGTATCTGTCACTAACCCTGCAACATACAGTATCTGTCACTAACCCTGCTACATACAGTATCTGTCACTAACCCTGCAACATACAGTATCTGTCCCTTACCCTGCTACATACAGTATCTGTCACTAACCCTGCAACATACATTATCTGTCACTAAGCATGTTACATACAGTATCTGTCACTAACCCTGTTACATACAGTATTTGTCACTAACCCTGCTACATACAGTATATGTCACTAACCCTGACACATACAGTATCTGTCACTAACCCTGCTACATACAGTATCTGTCTCTAACCCTGCTACATACAGTGTCTGTCACTAACCCTGCAACATACAGTATATTTCACTAGCCCTGCAACATACAGTATCTGTTACTTACCCTGCTACATACAGTAAACGTCACTAACCCTGCTGCATATATAATCTGTCACTAGCCCTGCTACATACAGTATCTGTCACTAGCCCTGCTACATACAGTATCTGTCACTAGCCCTGCTACATACAGTATCTGTCACTAACCCTGCTACATACAGTATCTGTCACTAACCCTGCTACATACAGTATCTGTCACTAACCCTTCTGCATACAGTATCTGTCACTAACTCTGATACATACAGTATCTGTCACTAACTCTGATACATACAGTATCTGTCACTATCTCTGATACATACAGTATCTGTCACTAACCCTGCTAAATACCGTATCTGTCACTAACCCTGTTACATACAGTATCTGTCACTAACCCTGTTACATACAGTACCTGTCACTAACCCTGTTACATACAGTAAATGTCACTAACCCTGTTATATACAGTATCTGTCACTAACCCTGCTACATACAGTATCTGTTACTAACCCTGCTAAATACAGTATCTGTCACTAGCCCTGCTACATACAGTATCTGTCACTAACCCTGCTAAATACAGTATCTGTCACTAACCCTGTTACATACAGTATCTGTCACTAACCCTGTTATATACAGTACCTGTCACTAACCCTGTTACATACAGTACCTGTCACTAACCCTGTTACATACAGTATCTGTCACTAACTCTGATACATACAGTATCTGTCACTAACTCTGATACTTACAGTATCTGTCACTAACCCTGTTACATACAGTATCTATCTCTAACCCTGTTACATACAGTATCTGTCACTAACCCTGCTACATACAGTATCTGTCACTAACCCTGCTACATACAGTATATATCACTAACCCTGTTACATACAGTGTCTGTCACTAATCCTGCTACATACAGTATATGTCACTAACCCTGTTACATACAGTATCTGTCACTAAACCTGCTACATACAGTATCTGTCACTAACCCTGCTACATACAGTATATGTCACTAACCCTGTTACATACAGTATATGTCACTAAACCTGTTACATACAGTATCTATCTCTAACCCTGTTACATACAGTATCTGTTACTAACCCTGCTACATACAGTATCTGTCACTAACCCTGTTACATACAGTATATGTCACTAACCATGTTACATACAGTATATATCACTAACCATGTTACATACAGTATATGTCACTAACCCTGCTACATACAGTATCTGTCACTAACCCTGTTACATACAGTATATGTCACTAACCCTGCTACATACAGTATCTGTCACTAACCCTGCTACATACAGTATATGTCACTAAACCTGTTACATACAGTATCTGTCACTAACCCTGTTACATACAGTATATGTCACTAAACCCTGTTACATACAGTATCTGTCACTAACTCTGTTACATACAGTATCTATCACTAACCCTGCTACATACAGTATATGTCACTAACCCTGTTACATACAGTATCTGTCACTAACTCTGTTACATACAGTATCTGTCACTAGCCCTGCTACATACAGTATATGTCACTAACCCTGTTACATACAGTATCTGTCACTAACCCTGTTACATACACTATGTGTCACTAACCCTGTTACATACAGTATCTGTCACTAACTCTGTTACATACAGTATATGTCACTAACCCTGTTACATACAGTATATGTCACTAACCCTGTTACATACAGTATATGTCACTAACCCTGCTACATACAGTATCTGTCACTAACCCTGCTACATACAGTATCTGTCACTAACCCTGTTACATACAGTATCTGTCACTAACCCTGTTACATACAGTATCTGTCACTAACCCTGTTACATACAGTATATGTCACTAACCCTGTTACATACAGTATCTGTCACTAACCCTGTTACATACAGTATGTGTCACTAACCCTGTTACATACAGTATCTGTCACTAACCCTGTTACATACAGTATCTGTCACTAATCCTGATACATACAGTACCTGTCACTAACCCTGTTACATACAGTATCTGTCACTAACCCTGTTACATACAGTATCTGTCACTAACCGTGTTACATACAGTATCTGTCACTAACCCTGTTACATACAGTATGTGTCACTAACCCTGTTACATACAGTATCTGTCACTAACCCTGTTACATACAGTATCTGTCACTAACCCTGTTACATACAGTATCTGTCACTAACTCTGTTACATACAGTATCACACACTAACCCTGTTACATACAGTATCTGTCACTAACCCTGTTACATACAGTATCTGTCACAAACCCTGTTACATACAGTATCTGTCACTAACTCTGTTACATACAGTATCACACACTAACCCTGTTACATACAGTATCTGTCACTAACCCTGTTAGATACAGTATCTGTCACTAACCCTGTTACATACAGTATCTGTCACTAACCCTGTTACATACAGTATGTGTCACTAACCCTGTTACATACAGTATCTGTCACTAACCCTGCTACATACAGTGTCTGTCACTAACCCTGTTACATACAGGATCTGTCACTAACTCTGTTACATACAGTATCTGTCACTAACTCTGTTACATACAGTATCTGTCACTAACTCTGTCACATACAGTATCTGTCACTAACTCTGTTACATACAGTATCTGTCACTAACTCTGATACATACAGTATCTGTCACTAACCCTGTTACACACAGTATCTGTCACTAGCCCTGTTACATACAGTATCTGTCACTAACCCTGTTACATACAGTATCTGACACTAGCCCTACTACATACAGTATCTGTCACTAACCCTGTTACATACAGTATCAGTCACTAACCCTGTTACATACAGTATCTGTCACTAACTCTGTTACATACAGTATCTGTCACTAACCCTGCAACATACAGTATCTGTCACTAACCCTGTTACATACAGTATCTGTCACTAACCCTGCTACATATAGTATCTGTCACTAACCCTGTGTTACGGTTACCCTTAGTCTCGCTGAGAGATGGACCGCTTAGTAGCCTGGATCCCTATTGCTAAAGAGGGGAGAAGCTGCTTTCCATAGTATTCTATATGAGTCTCGCAAATATAGAATAATCTCCCTTAGCTGTAGTACAGCTAGGATACCCTTCTGCCCACAAAAACGAGTCAACGCTGCGATTGAGGGTCAAACAAGAACTCAGCACTGGGATGCCCAGCCTGCTTTTTATTAAGGTTACATGCACACAGGGCACTCCCAGGGGGAGAGGGGGGGGAAGCACAAAATCCCCCATCACACATTTAGATAGAGAGCACTGTCCTTTGACAGGCCACAATAGGATTACAGTACTTAAGATAACAAGTTTACAAG
>NC_069504.1:1142351373-1142408873 GCF_027579735.1 Bombina bombina
TGATTATATAAACAGTATATAATATGTGTGGGTACAGTAAATGAGTATATAAACAGTATATAATATGTGTGGGTACAGTAAATGAGTATATAAACAGTATATAATATGTGTGGGTACAGTAAATGAGTATATAAACAGTATATAATATGTGTGGGTACAGTAAATGAGTATATAAACGGTATATAATATGTGTGGGTACAGTAAATGAGAATATAAAGGTAATATAATATGTGTGGGTACAGTAATGAGTATATAAACGGTATATAATATGTGTGGGTACAGTAAATGAGTATATAAACGGTATATAATATGTGTGTGTACAGTAAATGAGTATATAAACGGTATATAATATGTGTGGGTACAGTAATGAGTATATAATATGTGTGGGTACAGTAAATGAGTATATAAACGGTATATAATATGTGTGGGTACAGTAATGAGTATATAATATGTGTGGGTACAGTAAATGAGTATATAAACGGTATATAATATGTGTGGGTACAGTAAATGAGTATATAAACGGTATATAATATGTGTGGGTACAGTAAATGAGTATATAAACGGTATATAATATGTGTGGGTACAGTAATGAGTATATAAACGGTATATAATATGTGTGGGTACAGTAATGAGTATATAAACGGTATATAATATGTGTGGGTACAGTAAATGAGTATATAAACGGTATATAATATGTGTGGGTACAGTAATGAGTATATAAACGGTATATAATATGTGTGGGTACAGTAATGAGTATATAAACGGTATATAATATGTGTGGGTACAGTAATGAGTATATAAACGGTATATAATGTGTGTGGGTACAGTAATGAGTATATAAACGGTATATAATATGTGTGGGTACAGTAAATGAGTATATAAACGGTATATAATATGTGTGAGTACAGTAATGAGTATATAAACAGTATATAATGTGTGTGGGTACAGTAATGAGTATATAAACGGTATATAATATGTGTGGGTACAGTAAATGAGTATATAAACGGTATATAATATGTGTGTGTACAGTAAATGAGTATATAAACGGTATATAATATGTGTGGGTACAGTAAATGAGTATATAAACGGTATATAATATGTGTGGGTACAGTAATGAGTATATAAACGGTATATAATATGTGTGGGTACAGTAAATGAGTATATAAACGGTATATAATATGTGTGGGTACAGTAATGAGTATATAAACAGTATATAATATGTGTGGGTACAGTAATGAGTATATAAACGGTATATAATATGTGTGAGTACAGTAATGAGTATATAAACAGTATATAATATGTGTGGGTACAGTAAATAAGTATATAAACAGTATATAATATGTGTGAGTACAGTAATGAGTATATAAACGGTATATAATATGTGTGGGTACAGTAATGAGTATATAAATGGTATATAATATGTGTGGGTACAGTAAATGAGTATATAAACGGTGTATAATATGTGTGGGTACAGTAAATGAGTATATAAACGGTATATAATATGTGTGGGTACAGTAAATGAGTATATAAACGGTGTATAATATGTGTGTGTACAGTAAATGAGTATATAAACGGTATATAATATGTGTGGGTACAGTAAATGAGTATATAAACGGTATATAATATGTGTGGGTACAGTAATGAGTATATAAACAGTATATAATATGTGTGTGGGTACAGTAAATGAGTATATAAACGGTATATAATATGTGTGGGTACAGTAATGAGTATATAAACGGTATATAATATGTGTGTGTACAGTAATGAGTATATAAACGGTATATAATGTGTGTGGGTACAGTAATGAGTATATAAACGGTATATAATATGTGTGGGTACAGTAATGAGTATATAAACGGTATATAATGTGTGTGGGTACAGTAATGAGTATATAAACGGTATATAATATGTGTGTGTACAGTAAATGAGTATATAAACGGTATATAATATGTTCGTGTACAGTAAATGAGTATATAAACGGTATATAATATGTGTGAGTACAGTAATGAGTATATAAACGGTATATAATATGTGTGGGTACAGTAATGAGTATATAATATGTGTGGGTACAGTAAATAAGTATATAAACGGTATATAATATGTGTGGGTACAGTAATGAGTATATAAACAGTATATAATATGTGTGTGGGTACAGTAAATGAGTATATAAACGGTATATAATATGTGTGTGTACAGTAAATGAGTATATAAACGGTATATAATATGTGTGGGTACAGTAATGAGTATATAAACGGTATATAATATGTGTGGGTACAGTAAATGAGTATATAAATGGTATATAATATGTGTGGGTACAGTAAATGAGTATATAAACGGTATATAATGTGTGGGTACAGTAAATGAGTATATAAACGGTATATAATGTGTGTGGGTACAGTAATGAGTATATAAACGGTATATAATATATGTGGGTACAGTAATGAGTATATAAACGGTATATAATGTGTGGGTACAGTAATGAGTATATAAACGGTATATGATATGTGTGGGTACAGTAAATGAGTATATAAACGGTATATAATATGTGTGGGTACAGTAAATGAGTATATAAACAGTATATAATGTGTGTGGGTACAGTAATGAGTATATAAACGGTATATAATATGTGTGGGTACAGTAAATGAGTATATAAACGGTATATAATATGTGTGTGTACAGTAAATGAGTATATAAACGGTATATAATATGTGTGGGTACAGTAATGAGTATATAATATGTGTGGGTACAGTAAATGAGTATATAAACGGTATATAATATGTGTGGGTACAGTAATGAGTATATAATATGTGTGGGTACAGTAAATGAGTATATAAACGGTATATAATATGTGTGGGTACAGTAAATGAGTATATAAACGGTATATAATATGTGTGGGTACAGTAAATGAGTATATAAACGGTATATAATATGTGTGGGTACAGTAATGAGTATATAAACGGTATATAATATGTGTGGGTACAGTAATGAGTATATAAACGGTATATAATATGTGTGGGTACAGTAAATGAGTATATAAACGGTATATAATATGTGTGGGTACAGTAATGAGTATATAAACGGTATATAATATGTGTGGGTACAGTAATGAGTATATAAACGGTATATAATATGTGTGGGTACAGTAATGAGTATATAAACGGTATATAATGTGTGTGGGTACAGTAATGAGTATATAAACGGTATATAATATGTGTGGGTACAGTAAATGAGTATATAAACGGTATATAATATGTGTGAGTACAGTAATGAGTATATAAACAGTATATAATGTGTGTGGGTACAGTAATGAGTATATAAACGGTATATAATATGTGTGGGTACAGTAAATGAGTATATAAACGGTATATAATATGTGTGTGTACAGTAAATGAGTATATAAACGGTATATAATATGTGTGGGTACAGTAAATGAGTATATAAACGGTATATAATATGTGTGGGTACAGTAATGAGTATATAAACGGTATATAATATGTGTGGGTACAGTAAATGAGTATATAAACGGTATATAATATGTGTGGGTACAGTAATGAGTATATAAACAGTATATAATATGTGTGGGTACAGTAATGCGTATATAAACGGTATATAATATGTGTGAGTACAGTAATGAGTATATAAACAGTATATAATATGTGTGGGTACAGTAAATAAGTATATAAACAGTATATAATATGTGTGAGTACAGTAATGAGTATATAAACGGTATATAATATGTGTGGGTACAGTAATGAGTATATAAATGGTATATAATATGTGTGGGTACAGTAAATGAGTATATAAACGGTGTATAATATGTGTGGGTACAGTAAATGAGTATATAAACGGTATATAATATGTGTGGGTACAGTAAATGAGTATATAAACGGTGTATAATATGTGTGTGTACAGTAAATGAGCATATAAACGGTATATAATATGTGTGGGTACAGTAAATGAGTATATAAACGGTATATAATATGTGTGGGTACAGTAATGAGTATATAAACAGTATATAATATGTGTGTGGGTACAGTAAATGAGTATATAAACGGTATATAATATGTGTGGGTACAGTAATGAGTATATAAACGGTATATAATATGTGTGTGTACAGTAATGAGTATATAAACGGTATATAATGTGTGTGGGTACAGTAATGAGTATATAAACGGTATATAATATGTGTGGGTACAGTAATGAGTATATAAACGGTATATAATGTGTGTGGGTACAGTAATGAGTATATAAACGGTATATAATATGTGTGTGTACAGTAAATGAGTATATAAACGGTATATAATATGTTCGTGTACAGTAAATGAGTATATAAACGGTATATAATATGTGTGAGTACAGTAATGAGTATATAAACGGTATATAATATGTGTGGGTACAGTAATGAGTATATAATATGTGTGGGTACAGTAAATAAGTATATAAACGGTATATAATATGTGTGGGTACAGTAATGAGTATATAAACAGTATATAATATGTGTGTGGGTACAGTAAATGAGTATATAAACGGTATATAATATGTGTGTGTACAGTAAATGAGTATATAAACGGTATATAATATGTGTGGGTACAGTAATGAGTATATAAACGGTATATAATATGTGTGGGTACAGTAAATGAGTATATAAACGGTATATAATATGTGTGGGTACAGTAAATGAGTATATAAACGGTATATAATGTGTGGGTACAGTAAATGAGTATATAAACGGTATATAATGTGTGTGGGTACAGTAATGAGTATATAAACGGTATATAATATATGTGGGTACAGTAATGAGTATATAAACGGTATATAATGTGTGGGTACAGTAATGAGTATATAAACGGTATATGATATGTGTGGGTACAGTAAATGAGTATATAAACGGTATATAATATGTGTGGGTACAGTAAATGAGTATATAAACGGTATATAATATGTGTGTGTACAGTAAATGAGTATATAAACGGTATATAATATGTGTGGGTACAGTAATGAGTATATAAACGGTATATAATGTGTGGGTACAGTAATGAGTATATAAACGGTATATAATATGTGTGGGTACAGTAAATGAGTATATAAACGGTATATAATATGTGTGGGTACAGTAAATGAGTATATAAACGGTATATAATATGTGTGGGTACAGTAAATGAGTATATAAACGGTATATAATATGTGTGGGTACAGTAATGAGTATATAAACGGTATATAATATGTGTGGGTACAGTAAATAAGTATATAAACGGTATATAATATGTGTGGGTACAGTAAATGAGTATATAAACGGTATATAATATGTGTGGGTACAGTAAATGAGTATATAAACGGTATATAATATGTGTGGGTACAGTAAATGAGTATATAAACGGTATATAATATGTGTGAGTACAGTAAATGAGTATATAAACGGTATATAATATGTGTGGGTACAGTAAATGAGTATATAAACGGTATATAATATGTGTGAGTACAGTAAATGAGTATATAAACGGTATATGATATGTGTGTGTACAGTAAATAAGTATATAAACAGTATATAATATGTGTGGGTACAGTAAATGAGTATATAAACGGTATATAATGTGTGTGGGTACAGTAATGAGTATATAAACGGTATATAATATGTGTGGGTACAGTAAATGAGTATATAAACGGTATATAATATGTGTGAGTACAGTAAATGAGTATATAAACGGTATATAATATGTGTGAGTACAGTAAATGAGTATATAAACGGTATATAATATGTGTGAGTACAGTAATGAGTATATAAACGGTATATAATATGTGTGGGTACAGTAAATGAGTATATAAACGGTATATAATATGTGTGTGTACAGTAAATGAGTATATAAACGGTATATAATATGTGTGGGTACAGTAATGAGTATATAAACGGTATATAATATGTGTGGGTACAGTAATGAGTATATAAACGGTATATAATGTGTGGGTACAGTAAATGAGTATATAAACGGTATATAATATGTGTGGGTACAGTAATGAGTATATAAACGGTATATAATATGTGTGGGTACAGTAATGAGTATATAAACGGTATATAATATGTGTGGGTACAGTAATGAGTATATAAACGGTATATAATGTGTGGGTACAGTAAAGGAGTATATAAACGGTATATAATGTGTGGGTACAGTAAATGAGTATATAAACGGTATATAATGTGTGGGTACAGTAATGAGTATATAAACGGTATATAATGTGTGGGTACAGTAAATGAGTATATAAACGGTATATAATATGTGTGGGTACAGTAATGAGTATATAAACGGTATATAATGTGTGGGTACAGTAAATGAGTATATAAACGGTATATAATATGTGTGGGTACAGTAAATGAGTATATAAACGGTATATAATATGTGTGGGTACAGTAAAGGAGTATATAAACGGTATATAATATGTGTGGGTACAGTAATGAGTATATAAACGGTATATAATATGTGTGGGTACAGTAATGAGTATATAAACGGTATATAATGTGTGGGTACAGTAAAGGAGTATATAAACGGTATATAATATGTGTGGGTACAGTAAAGGAGTATATAAACAGTATATAATATGTGTGGGTACAGTAAAGGAGTATATAAACGGTATATAATGTGTGGGTACAGTAAATGAGTATATAAACGGTATATAATGTGTGGGTACAGTAATGAGTATATAAACAGTATATAATATGTGTGGGTACAGTAAATTAGTATATAAACGGTATATAATGTGTGGGTACAGTAATGAGTATATAAACGGTATATAATGTGTGGGTACAGTAAATGAGTATATAAACAGTATATAATATGTGTGAGTACAGTAATGAGTATATAAACGGTATATAATGTGTGGGTACAGTAATGAGTATATAAACGGTATATAATATGTGTGGGTACAGTAAATGAGTATATAAACGGTATATAATATGTGTGAGTACAGTAATGAGTATATAAACAGTATATAATGTGTGTGGGTACAGTAATGAGTATATAAACGGTATATAATATGTGTGGGTACAGTAAATGAGTATATAAACGGTATATAATATGTGTGTGTACAGTAAATGAGTATATAAACGGTATATAATATGTGTGGGTACAGTAAATGAGTATATAAACGGTATATAATATGTGTGGGTACAGTAATGAGTATATAAACGGTATATAATATGTGTGGGTACAGTAAATGAGTATATAAACGGTATATAATATGTGTGGGTACAGTAATGAGTATATAAACAGTATATAATATGTGTGGGTACAGTAATGCGTATATAAACGGTATATAATATGTGTGAGTACAGTAATGAGTATATAAACAGTATATAATATGTGTGGGTACAGTAAATAAGTATATAAACAGTATATAATATGTGTGAGTACAGTAATGAGTATATAAACGGTATATAATATGTGTGGGTACAGTAATGAGTATATAAATGGTATATAATATGTGTGGGTACAGTAAATGAGTATATAAACGATGTATAATATGTGTGGGTACAGTAAATGAGTATATAAACGGTATATAATATGTGTGGGTACAGTAAATGAGTATATAAACGGTGTATAATATGTGTGTGTACAGTAAATGAGCATATAAACGGTATATAATATGTGTGGGTACAGTAAATGAGTATATAAACGGTATATAATATGTGTGGGTACAGTAATGAGTATATAAACAGTATATAATATGTGTGTGGGTACAGTAAATGAGTATATAAACGGTATATAATATGTGTGGGTACAGTAATGAGTATATAAACGGTATATAATATGTGTGTGTACAGTAATGAGTATATAAACGGTATATAATGTGTGTGGGTACAGTAATGAGTATATAAACGGTATATAATATGTGTGGGTACAGTAATGAGTATATAAACGGTATATAATGTGTGTGGGTACAGTAATGAGTATATAAACGGTATATAATATGTGTGTGTACAGTAAATGAGTATATAAACGGTATATAATATGTTCGTGTACAGTAAATGAGTATATAAACGGTATATAATATGTGTGAGTACAGTAATGAGTATATAAACGGTATATAATATGTGTGGGTACAGTAATGAGTATATAATATGTGTGGGTACAGTAAATAAGTATATAAACGGTATATAATATGTGTGGGTACAGTAATGAGTATATAAACAGTATATAATATGTGTGTGGGTACAGTAAATGAGTATATAAACGGTATATAATATGTGTGTGTACAGTAAATGAGTATATAAACGGTATATAATATGTGTGGGTACAGTAATGAGTATATAAACGGTATATAATATGTGTGGGTACAGTAAATGAGTATATAAATGGTATATAATATGTGTGGGTACAGTAAATGAGTATATAAACGGTATATAATGTGTGGGTACAGTAAATGAGTATATAAACGGTATATAATGTGTGTGGGTACAGTAATGAGTATATAAACGGTATATAATATATGTGGGTACAGTAATGAGTATATAAACGGTATATAATGTGTGGGTACAGTAATGAGTATATAAACGGTATATGATATGTGTGGGTACAGTAAATGAGTATATAAACGGTATATAATATGTGTGGGTACAGTAAATGAGTATATAAACGGTATATAATATGTGTGTGTACAGTAAATGAGTATATAAACGGTATATAATATGTGTGGGTACAGTAATGAGTATATAAACGGTATATAATGTGTGGGTACAGTAATGAGTATATAAACGGTATATGATATGTGTGGGTACAGTAAATGAGTATATAAACGGTATATAATATGTGTGGGTACAGTAAATGAGTATATAAACGGTATATAATATGTGTGGGTACAGTAAATGAGTATATAAACGGTATATAATATGTGTGGGTACAGTAATGAGTATATAAACGGTATATAATATGTGTGGGTACAGTAAATAAGTATATAAACGGTATATAATATGTGTGGGTACAGTAAATGAGTATATAAACGGTATATAATATGTGTGGGTACAGTAAATGAGTATATAAACGGTATATAATATGTGTGGGTACAGTAAATGAGTATATAAACGGTATATAATATGTGTGAGTACAGTAAATGAGTATATAAACGGTATATAATATGTGTGGGTACAGTAAATGAGTATATAAACGGTATATAATATGTGTGAGTACAGTAAATGAGTATATAAACGGTATATGATATGTGTGTGTACAGTAAATAAGTATATAAACAGTATATAATATGTGTGGGTACAGTAAATGAGTATATAAACGGTATATAATGTGTGTGGGTACAGTAATGAGTATATAAACGGTATATAATATGTGTGGGTACAGTAAATGAGTATATAAACGGTATATAATATGTGTGAGTACAGTAAATGAGTATATAAACGGTATATAATATGTGTGAGTACAGTAAATGAGTATATAAACGGTATATAATATGTGTGAGTACAGTAATGAGTATATAAACGGTATATAATATGTGTGGGTACAGTAAATGAGTATATAAACGGTATATAATATGTGTGTGTACAGTAAATGAGTATATAAACGGTATATAATATGTGTGGGTACAGTAATGAGTATATAAACGGTATATAATATGTGTGGGTACAGTAATGAGTATATAAACGGTATATAATGTGTGGGTACAGTAAATGAGTATATAAACGGTATATAATATGTGTGGGTACAGTAATGAGTATATAAACGGTATATAATATGTGTGGGTACAGTAATGAGTATATAAACGGTATATAATATGTGTGGGTACAGTAATGAGTATATAAACGGTATATAATGTGTGGGTACAGTAAAGGAGTATATAAACGGTATATAATGTGTGGGTACAGTAAATGAGTATATAAACGGTATATAATGTGTGGGTACAGTAAAGGAGTATATAAACGGTATATAATGTGTGGGTACAGTAAAGGAGTATATAAACGGTATATAATGTGTGGGTACAGTAAATGAGTATATAAACGGTATATAATGTGTGGGTACAGTAATGAGTATATAAACGGTATATAATGTGTGGGTACAGTAAATGAGTATATAAACGGTATATAATATGTGTGGGTACAGTAATGAGTATATAAACGGTATATAATGTGTGGGTACAGTAAATGAGTATATAAACGGTATATAATATGTGTGGGTACAGTAAATGAGTATATAAACGGTATATAATATGTGTGGGTACAGTAAAGGAGTATATAAACGGTATATAATATGTGTGGGTACAGTAATGAGTATATAAACGGTATATAATATGTGTGGGTACAGTAATGAGTATATAAACGGTATATAATGTGTGGGTACAGTAAAGGAGTATATAAACGGTATATAATATGTGTGGGTACAGTAAAGGAGTATATAAACAGTATATAATATGTGTGGGTACAGTAAAGGAGTATATAAACGGTATATAATGTGTGGGTACAGTAAAGGAGTATATAAACGGTATATAATGTGTGGGTACAGTAAATGAGTATATAAACGGTATATAATGTGTGGGTACAGTAATGAGTATATAAACAGTATATAATATGTGTGGGTACAGTAAATTAGTATATAAACGGTATATAATGTGTGGGTACAGTAATGAGTATATAAACGGTATATAATGTGTGGGTACAGTAAATGAGTATATAAACGGTATATAATGTGTGGGTACAGTAATGAGTATATAAACAGTATATAATATGTGTGGGTACAGTAAATTAGTATATAAACGGTATATAATGTGTGGGTACAGTAATGAGTATATAAACGGTATATAATGTGTGGGTACAGTAAATGAGTATATAAACAGTATATAATATGTGTGAGTACAGTAATGAGTATATAAACGGTATATAATGTGTGGGTACAGTAAATGAGTATATAAACGGTATATAATATGTGTGGGTACAGTAATGAGTATATAAACGGTATATAATGTGTGGGTACAGTAATGAGTATATAAACGGTATATAATGTGTGGGTACAGTAAATGAGTATATAAACGGTATATAATGTGTGGGTACAGTAATGAGTATATAAACGGTATATAATATGTGTGGGTACAGTAATGAGTATATAAACGGTATATAATGTGTGGGTACAGTAAATGAGTATATATAGGCTTACCAGAAGTCCCACTTTTACTGGGATTGTCCCGGTTTGGAGGCGCTGTCCCAGTGTCCCACCCAGTTGTTCATTCTGTCCCAGTAGGGATGCCACCTCCAGGTTTCAAATCATGTGTCCGGCTTTCAGACCACCTGAAACCCAGACACATTATTCAAAATGACTGGACTGTGACTCTCCAGCATAGTTGGATGCTGGTACTTTGTTACATACAGCCCTGCTTAGCTTAACGTTCGTGTCCTTCAAAGTTTACATTTAGTAATACAGGCTGAGTGAGCAGCATAGGGTTTTTTTAATTTTGTAGTACTACTTGGTTTATTTTTCTAAGAATTTAACACCCCCCGACCCCTGGTGACATTGCCGTTAATACACGTTTAGGGGAATCATATGGGTATGATTAGGAAGTACAGACAGGAAGGATTTTTGGCGTGGATCTTGCTTTACTTCATGCAGGATAACATTTTGGCTATAATCTTCCTGCATTATGGTATAGAGTAGCCTCTTAAACAGCTTTAGCAGGTACATTACGTGTTTCTTTTGTACTTTCATTCAATGTTGTATTTATGTCTTATCAGTATTTGGCTCTGTTCCTTAATTAGACACATAAAACACATATTACACTGCAGATATTAAATTGTGAAATTGATCATTATGAAAGGGATAATTATGCTTGATTTTTGGCATTATTTAGAATCTGAGATTTAGATTAATGATTTATTTGTCATGACAACGTAATGGTGCCTTTTTAACTAGGGGGTGGTGTTATGGTCTATTTAAATTGTGTGATTCACTTGTTTGACTGAGGAAGGGTAGAGTATCCACAAAACATTACACACATAAAAGCTACTACTTTAAAAGGACCGGTAATTGCCACGCCCCCTTGACCACGCTCCTGACCACACCCCCACTGGCACCGCGCCAGGTGGTCCCAGTTTCAAACATTACACACATAAAAGCTACTACTTTAAAAGGACCGGTAATTGCCACGCCCCCTTGACCACGCTCCTGACCACACCCCCACTGGCACCGCGCCAGGTGGTCCCAGTTTCACCTCTAAAAATTATGGTAAGCCTAAGTATATAAACGGTATATAATATGTGTGGGTACAGTAATGAGTATATAAACGGTATATAATGTGTGGGTACAGTAATGAGTATATAAACGGTATATAATGTGTGGGTACAGTAAATGAGTATATAAACGGTATATAATGTGTGGGTACAGTAATGAGTATATAAACGGTATATAATATGTGTGGGTACAGTAAATGAGTAAGAGGAAAATTACAGCTAAACACAAACACTGCAGAAATGTAAAAAAAAAGCCCTGGTCTTTAAGGGAAAGAAATTGAAAAATGTCCTTGTCCTTAAGGGGTTAAATACCCTCCACACTGTACTGTGAATGCTAAACACCTACAGCTTCTCATCTGCGCAACTGAGAATGCTCAGAGATAAGTACGGTGGCTGCATTGGGACAAACAACTAAAAGCAAAGTTAAAAATGGAAAATGCCTGAAATTACAATGTAACAATATTCATATAAACAAAAATGTAACCTAAGTAGCCCTGATATATGTGATGAATGACTTGTCTTTACAATATGTAACAAAACTAGCAAAAACAAAAATTGGCTACAAATAAATATTACAGCTTAACTAATGAGGGGAATAAGTAAGATGTTACTTACAAAAAAACAGGCAAGTAATGAATATCAAGTGTAATTATGAAATCCATACCCTGAAATCTACCTACCGCAAAAATTGCTTTAACTAGGTGGGAATATGTCAAAAAGATATAAAAATGATGAATACAATCATAATCATCCCTGTATAATCTAATAATTTACAGACTCAGAGTATGACTATCAGATTAGTATGAATCTATGGCTAGCTGTACTACACAATATACTATTACGTGTAAAATATGTACAAACAGGATCATTACAAGAAACATTGCATATCAAAATGGGTATTAAGGCCCCTAGGTATTAAAGTATCCAAGGTGTAAATCCACCTGGTCTCTTTTTGCAACAACAATTTGGCTCTATTACCCCCTTGCAAATCGGCCACAGTATGTTTGGCAGACAAAAAAGTATGTTTGGCAGTACTACCAAGTTTATAGTGTACATGCTGCACTGTTGCTGTGGCAGATATTACGTTGGCAAAACGAATGATGATCTACGCACCCGTATGGCCAATCACAGGGCATCCATACGTGCTGCCCTAGCCACTGGTGAAAGTGATCAGCCAGTGGCTAGACACTTTTTGTCTGCCAAACATACTGTAAATCATACTAAAAAGAAAGTATTTTCTTTCTAACACAGCTGTTGGAAAAAAATACTGCCTTTTTAGTATTATTTAGCTCAGCTAACTCCCCTGCCGAACACAGCAGTGAAGACAGTAGTGGGGTTTGGGTTTTCAGCACGGAGAAGGAAGCCTACGAGAGAAGTTTGTTTCTTTTGCAAATTGCCCTGTTTCAGGATGCCGGTTTTATGGCCCTCTCCCTACACTGCGTGGTCAGACACAGTAACAGACATAAGTTTTGATCCTAATGCTTACTTGGTGCCCCGGGCTACAGTCCGGTTTGCTAGCCCCTAAAAACAGCCCTGGTTGTGGGTCTGCACTGCTGCTGCACAGTGCATATTAAGCTCCCAAGTGTGTTACTCACTATTTTATTATAGAAGCTCCTGCTCTCACAACTCCTTTACACAGACTCCTCCACGATGCTTCCACTGTGCTTGCTGGCGCTACCACAACTGCACACTGTGCCACTGACAGACTTTTGGCACGCAGAGGGCTTCTCCAGGATGATCGAAGCCCCCTGTGATGCGCTACCTTGATTGACAGGTGCGCAGGACCAATGAAAGGGTTAGAGGGAACATCAGCAAAGTAGAGTGTATCAGTGTGGGTTATAATTAAGAGGTGGGCAGGGCTAAGGGGACCAGCGGCCCACCGGGCAAATGCCCGCTATGCCAGATGGCCAGTCCGGGCCTGGCGTCAAGCTCTTTACACTTCCTAGAAAGGACCGGATGAAGCTTCCCGCTGTGACTCTAGCTGTGTGCAGTTCTCAGAAGTGTCGGTGAGACGTACAAGCTAGCTGTGGGCTTCCTTGCTTCCGGACTGCATATGTTCCCATCATAGATTGTGAAAGGCTCATTCTTACCTACCGTTTGTAAGTAGGATTTGTATTGTGTCATGTACATTTGCTAATAAAATTACTACCTTGAATCTGGTCCTTCTGCGCTGTTCTTACTTCACAGTTCAAGTTGTATTACGTTGCTATCCAGTGTGGGGAGAGAGACACAGGACGGAGAGCGGCTGCATTAGGACCGATTGGAAAAATTCAGAAAAGCGGGTGGAATCACTCTTATCCCCCTATATTTTACAGATGACTAGTCTGGTTCAAGACCATCGGTAACATTGTTATTTTTTAATAGATATTGGTGAAGCGCTGCTTTTTGTTTGTTTTGCTAACCACACACTGGGCCCTTGGGGGCCCAGTCGCAATTTCGACTTTTGCACCCCCTGTAGTTTCGCCCCTGTGTAAGGCAGCAACTTGTTATGAGTAGGATCACAACTGCAGAGTTAAGTGGAGAGTGAGAGGAAAGGAACCAATGGGTTGAGGAATGAAATACTGGTTACAAGAGCGGCACTTGTAAAAGTCCTGTATCTTAAGAGTGAGCTAAGATTGTAGCAGCAGGAATAGTGTGAGAGAATACAATAGGATGTGCAGGTTGCGTTTGTGGAACTCCTTTGGACAAAGACGTAACAACTGGTCAAAACTGTGTGAAATAGAGGAATCAGTCGTAGGAGAGCTGCAGCTGATCTCAGCGTATGTGAAAGCTGTAAAACAACTTCGACAGAGACTTTCGTGATGTCAAAGGAGGGTGTGAGAGCAAGGGCCAATCACAAGCGTCAGATTGCTGCCAGTCTGCTGCGGAATGAGAGCCGCCGGGAATAGCAGTTTAAACAACAAAGTCCTTGTGAAACTTATCCGAATACTGCTGTCTGATCTCCGATGGAGGTAATCTGAGCCAAGCTGCGAGAAGCAGAGGAGATTTGAGGACCGCAGCTGCAGTTAGGTCAGTCAGATGAGATTACGGAAGTTGGTGGCTGTTAGCTCATGAGCGGTTTTAGAAGTCCCAGAGAGCTCAAGAGCTGCTTGCTTATGTATGAGCTGGTTAAGGAGAGAGGAGTAAAGTATCTCTTAGTTGTAAATCCGATTAGTGGAAAGCTGGAACAACTGGTAGATAGCCAAAGAATAAGGTAGGATCTGCTGTTCTGTCGAACTACATGCTACTCAAACACAGTAATTATTGGCAGGTTGCCAAAAATATAATGGGAATTTATAGAGGAGGGTTAAAGGGACAAGCCCCAGAATAGTCACGTGACACCCTGTCCCCTGCTGATTTTGTATGTTTGCCCACTGACAAAGAAATGGTCAGTCTATATTTTTAATTGTAGGCTTATTTAAACAGTGAAAGACAGAATAACAAAAAAAAATCCAGAAAAACGCATTTCAAAAAAGTTATAAACTGATTTGCATTTTAATGAGTGAAATAAGTATTTGACCCCTTTGCAAAACATAACTTAGTACTTGGTGGCAAAACCCTTGTTGGCAATCACAGAGGTCAGATGTTTCTTGTAGTTGGCCACCAGGTTTGCGCACATCTCAGGAGGGATTTTGTCCTACTCCTTGCAGATCCTCTCCAAGTTATTAAGGTTTCGAGGCTGACGTTTGGCAACTTGAACCTTCAGCTCCCTCCACAGATTTTCTATGGGATTAAGGTCTGGAGACCGACCACTCCAGGACCTTAATGTGCTTCTTTTTGAGCCATTCCTTTGTTGCCTTGAACGTGTGTTTTGGGTCAATTTCATGCTGGAATACCCATCCATGACCCATTTTCAATGCCCTGGCTGAGGTAAAGAGGTTCTCACCCAAGATTTGATGGTATATAGTCCCGTCCATCTTCCCTTTGATGCGGTGACGTTGTCCTGTCCCCTTAACAGAAAAACACCCCCAAAGCATAATGTTTCCACCTCCACGTTTGACGGTGGGGATGGTGTTCTTGGGATCATAGGCAGAATTCCTCCACCTCCAAACAGGTCGAGTTGAGTTGATGCCAAAGACCTTGATTTTGGTTTCATCTGACCACAACACTTTCACCCAGTGCTCCTCTGAATAATTGGCAAACTTCAGATGGGCCTGTACATGTGCTTTCTTGAGCAGGGGGGCCTTGCGGGGTGCTGCAGGATTTCAGTCCTTCATGGTGTAGTGTGTTACCAGTTGTTTTCTTGGTGACTATGGTCCCAGCTGCTTTGAGATCATTGACAAGATCCTCCCGTGTAGTTCAGGGCTGAATCCTCACCATTCTCATAATCATAGAAACTCCACGAGGTGAGATCTTGCATGGGGCCCCAGACCGAGGGAGATTGACAGTTATGTTGTGTTTCTTCCATTTGCGAATAATCACACCAACTATTGTCACTTTCTCACCAAGCTGCTTTGCGATGGTCTTGTAGCCCATTACAGCCTTGTGTAGATCTATAGTCTTGTCCCTGACATCCTTGGACAGCTCTTTGGTCATGGCCATGGAGGAGAGTTTGGAATCTGATTGATTGCTTCTGTGGACAGCTGAGATTAGGAGCTTGTAACCTGTATAAAAGACACCTGGGAGCCAGAAATCTTGCTAATTGATAAGGGATCAAATACTTATTTCACTCATTAAATGCAAATCAATTTATAACTTTTATGAAATGCATTTTTCTTGATTTTTTGTTATTCTGTCTCTCACTGTTCAAATAAACCTACCATTAAAATTATAGGGGTGTATCTATCAAGCTTCGTATGGAGCTTGATGCCCCGTGTTTCTGGCGAGCCTTTAGGCTCGCCAGAAACACCAGTTATGAAGCAGCGGTCTAAAGACCGCTGCTCCATAACCTGTCCACCTGCTCTAAGGAGGCGGACAGACATGGCCGCAATTTAACCCGATCGAGTACGATCAGGTTTAATGACACCCCCCTGCTGGCGGCCGCAAATCTGCAGGGGCGGCTGACACATTTATACCAGTACATGCAAGCACACACACACACAGGCACACACACTTATATCAGTACATGCAAGCACACACACACACACAGGCACACACATTTATATCAGTACATGCAAGCACATACACAGGCACACACATTTATATCAGTACATGCAAGCACACACACACACAGGCACACACATTTATATCAGTACATGCAAGCACACACACACACAGGCACACACAATTATATCAGAACATGCAACCACACACACACACACAGGCACACACATTTATATCAGTACATGCAAGCACACACACAGGCACACACATTTATATCAGTACATGCAAGCACACACACACACAGGCACACACATTTATATCAGTACATGCAAGCACACACACACACAGGCACACACACTTATATCAGTACATGCAAGCACACACACACACACAGGCACACACATTTATATCAGTACATGCAAGCACACACACAGGCACACACATTTATATCAGTACATGCAAGCACACACACACACACAGGCACACACATTTATATCAGTACATGCAAGCACACACACACACAGGCAAACGCATTTATATCAGTACATGCAAGCACACACACACACACACACACAGGCACACACATTTATATCAGTACATGCAAGCACACACACACAGGCCAACACTTTGATACCAGTACATGCAAGCACACACACAGGCCAACACTTTGATACCAGTACATGCAAGCACACACACAGGCCAACACTTTGATACCAGTACATGCAAGCACACACACAGGCACACACATTTATACCAGTACATGCAAGCACACACACACACACAGGCCAACACTTTGATACGAGTACATGCAAGCACACACATTTATACCAGTACATGCAAGCACACACACAGGCCAACACTTTGATAGCAGTACATGCAAGCACACACACAGGCCAACACTTTGATACCAGTACATGCAAGCACACACACAGGCACACACATTTATACCAGTACATGCAAGCACACACACACACACAGGCACACACATTTATACCAGTACATGCAAGCACACACACACACACACACAGGCACACACATTTATATCAGTACATGCAAGCACACACACAGGCACACACATTTATATCAGTACATGCAAGCACACACACACACAGGCACACACATTTATATCAGTACATGCAAGCACACACACACACAGGCACACACATTTATATCAGTACATGCAAGCACACACACACACACAGGCACACACATTTATATCAGTACATGCAAGCACACACACACACAAAGGCCAACACTTTGATACCAGTACATGCAAGCACACACACAGGCCAACACTTTGATACCAGTACATGCAAGCACACACACAGGCACACACATTTATACCAGTACATGCAAGCACACACACACACAGGCCAACACTTTGATACCAGTACATGCAAGCACACACATTTATAACAGTACATGCAAGCACACACACAGGCCAACACTTTGATACCAGTACATGCAAGCACACACATTTATACCAGTACATGCAAGCACACACACAGGCCAACACTTTGATACCAGTACATGCAAGCACACACACAGGCCAACACTTTGATACCAGTACATGCAAGCACACACACAGGCACACACATTTATACCAGTACATGCAAGCACACACACAGGCACACACATTTATATCAGTACATGCAAGCACACACACACACACAGGCACACACATTTATATCAGTACATGCAAGCACACACACACACACAGGCACACACATTTATATCAGTACATGCAAGCACACACACAGGCACACACATTTATATCAGTACATGCAAGCACACACACACACACAGGCCAACACTTTGATACCAGTACATGCAAGCACACACACAGGCCAACACTTTGATACCAGTACATGCAAGCACACACACAGGCACACACATTTATACCAGTACATGCAAGCACACACACACACACAGGCCAACACTTTGATACCAGTACATGCAAGCACACACACAGGCCAACACTTTGATACCAGTACATGCAAGCACACACATTTATACCAGTACATGCAAGCACACACACAGGCCAACACTTTGATACCAGTACATGCAAGCACACACACAGGCACACACATTTATACCAGTACATGCAAGCACACACACACAGGCCAACACTTTGATACCAGTACATGCAAGCACACACACAGGCCAACACTTTGATACCAGTACATGCAAGCACACACATTTATACCAGTACATGCAAGCACACACACAGGCACACACATTTATATCAGTACATGCAAGCACACACACAGGCACACACATTTATATCAGTACATGCAAGCACACACACACACAGGCACACACATTTATATCAGTACATGCAAGCACACACACACACACAGGCACACACATTTATATCAGTACATGCAAGCACACACACACACACGCAGGCCAACACTTTGATACCAGTACATGCAAGCACACACACAGGCCAACACTTTGATACCAGTACATGCAAGCACACACACAGGCCAACACTTTGATACCAGTACATGCAAGCACACACACAGGCACACACATTTATACCAGTACATGCAAGCACACACACACACAGGCCAACACTTTGATACCAGTACATGCAAGCACACACACAGGCCAACACTTTGATACCAGTACATGCAAGCACACACATTTATACCAGTACATGCAAGCACACACACAGGCACACACATTTATACCAGTACATGCAAGTACACACACAGGCACACACATTTATATCAGTACATGCAAGCACACACACAGGCACACACATTTATACCAGTACATGCAAGCACACACACAGGCACACACATTTATACCAGTACATGCAAGCACACACACAGGCACACACATTTATATCAGTACATGCAAGCACACACACAGGCACACACATTTATACCAGTACATGCAAGCACACACACATGCACACACATTTATACCAGTACATGCAAGCACACACACAGGCACACACATTTATATCAGTACATGCAAGCACACACATTTATACCAGTACATGCAAGCACACACATTTATACCAGTACATGCAAGCACACACACAGGCACACACATTTATACCAGTACATGCAAGCACACACACAGGCACACACATTTATATCAGTACATGCAAGCACACACACAGGCACACACATTTATACCAGTACATGCAAGCACACACACAGGCACACACATTTATACCAGTACATGCAAGCACACACACAGGCACACACATTTATATCAGTACATGCAAGCACACACACAGGCACACACATTTATACCAGTACATGCAAGCACACACACCGGCACACACATTTATACCAGTACATGCAAGCACACACATTTATATCAGTACATGCAAGCACACACACATGCACACACATTTATACCAGTACATGCAAGCACACACACATGCACACACATTTATACCAGTGCATGCAAGCACACACACATGCACACACATTTATACCAGTACATGCAAGCACACACATTTATATCAGTACATGCAAGCACACACACATGCACACACATTTATACCAGTACATGCAAGCACACACACATGCACACACATTTATACCAGTGCATGCAAGCACACACACATGCACACACATTTATACCAGTGCATGCAAGCACACACACATGCACACACATTTATACCAGTACATGCAAGCACACACATGCACACACATTTATAAAATAGTATTAACCCCTAATCTGCCCTCCCTAACATCGCCGACACCTAACTTCAAGTATTAACCCCTAATCTGCCGACCGGACCTCGCCGCTACTCTAATAACTGTATTAACCCCTAAAGCTAAGTCTAACCCTAAACACTAACACCCCCCTAAGTTAAATATAATTGAAATCTAACGAAATAAAATTAATCTTATTAAATAAATTATTCCTATTTAAAGCTAAATACTTACCTGTAAAATAAACCCTAATATAGCTACAATATAAATAATAATTATATTGTAGCTATTTTAGGATTAATATTTATTTTACAGGCAACTTTGTATTTATTTTAACCAGGTACAATAGCTATTAAATAGTTAATAATTATTTAATAGCTACCTAGTTAAAATAAATAAAAAAATTACCTGTAAAATAAATCCTAACCTAAGTTACAATTAAACCTAACACTACACTATCAATAAATAAATTAACTAAACTATCTACAATTATCTACAATTAAATACAAATAAATACACTAACAAAAGTACAAAAAATAAAAAAAGAACTAAGTTACAAAAAATAAAAAAATAATTTACAAACATTATAAAAATATTACAACAATTTTAAGCTAATTACACCTACTCTAAGCCCCCTAAAAAAATAACAAAGCCCACCAAAATAAAAAAATGCCCTACCCTATTCTAAAATAAAAATTGTAAAGCTCTTTTACCTTACCAGCCCTTAAAAGGGCCTTTTGCGGGGCATGCCCCAAAGAATTCTGCTCTTTTGCCTGTAAAAAAAAACATACAATACCCCCCCCCCAACATTACAACCCACCACCCACATACCCCTAATTTAACCCAAACCCCCCTTAAATAAACCTAACACTAAGCCCCTGAAGATCTCCCTACCTTGTCTTCACCACGCCGGGTATCACCGATCCGTCCAGAAGAGGGTCCGAAGTCGTCATCGTATCCGGCAAGAAGAGCTCCTCCAGAGGGTCCAAAGTCTTCATCCTATCCGGGCAGAGGAGGACATCTGGACCGGCAGACATCTTGAGCCAATCGGCATCTTCTATCTTCTTCCATCCGGCGTGGAGCGGGTCCATCTTCAAGCAGCCGACACGGAGCCATCCTTCCTCACTGACGTTCTAAGTCCGAATGAAGGTTCCTTTAAGGGACGTCATCCAGGATGGCGTCCCTCGAATTCCGATTGGCTGACCGGATTCTATCAGCCAATCGGAATTAAGGTAGGAATAATCTGATTGGCTGATGGAATCAGCCAATCAGATTGAAGTTCAATCGGATTGGCTGATCCAATCAGCCAATCAGATTGAGCTTGCATTCCATTGGCTGATCGGAACAGCCAATAGAATGCGAGCTCAATCTGATTGGCTGATTGGATCAGCCAATCCGATTGAACTTCAATCTGATTGGCTGATTCCATCAGCCAATCAGATTATTCCTACCTTAATTCCGATTGGCTGATAGAATCCGCACAGGCACACACATTTATACCAGTACATGCAAGCACACACACAGACACACACATTTATACCAGTACATGCAAGCACACACACATGCACACACATTTATACCAGTACATGCAAGCACACACACATGCACACACATTTATACCAGTACATTCAAGCACACACACATGCACACACATTTATACCAGTACATGCAAGCACACACACATGCACACACATTTATACCAGTGCATGCAAGCACACACACAGGCACACACATTTATATCAGTACATGCACGCACACACAAGCACACACATTTATACCAGTGCATGCAAGCACACACACAGACACACACATTTATACCAGTACATGCAAGCACACACACAGGCAAACACATTTATACCAGTACATGCAAGCACACACACAGGCACACACATTTATACCAGTACATGCAAGCACACACACAGGGACACAAATTTATACCAGTGCATGCAAGCACACACACAGGCACACACATTTATACCAGTACATGCAAGCACACACACAGGCACACACATTTATACCAGTACATGCAAGCACACACACATGCACACACATTTATACCAGTGCATGCAAGCACACACACAGGCACACACATTTATACCAGTACATGCAAGCACACACACAGGCACACACATTTATACCAGTACATGCAAGCACACACACCGGCACACACATTTATACCAGTACATGCAAGCACACACACAGGCACACACATTTATACCAGTACATGCAAGCACACACACAGGCACACACATTTATACCAGTACATGCAAGCACACACACAGGCACACACATTTATACCAGTGCATGTAAGCACACACACAGGCACACACATTTATACCAGTACATGCAAGCACACACACAGGCACACACATTTATACCAGTACATGCAAGCACACAAACAGGCACACACATTTATACCAGTACATGCAAGCACACACACATGCACACACATTTATACCAGTACATGCAAGCACACACACAGGCACACACATTTATACCAGTACATGCAAGCACACACACAGGCACACACATTTATACCAGTGCATGCAAGCACACACACATGCAAACACATTTATACCAGTACATGCAAGCACACACACAGGCACACACATTTATACCAGTGCATGCAAGCACACACACAGGCAAACACATTTATATCAGTACATGCAAGCACACACACAGGCACACACATTTATACCAGTACATGCAAGCACACACACAGGCACACACATTTATACCAGTACATGCAAGCACACACACAGGCACACACATTTATACCAGTACATGCAAGCACACACACATGCACACACATTTATACCAGTACATGCAAGCACACACACAGGCACACACATATATACCAGTGCATGCAAGCACACACACAGGCACACACATTTATACCAGTACATGCAAGCACACACACAGGCACACACATTTATACCAGTGCATGCAAGCACACACACATGCAAACACATTTATATAAGTACATGTAAGCACACACACAGGCAAAGACATTTATACCAGTACATGCAAGCACACACACAGGCACACATATTTATATCAGTACATGCAAGCACACACACAGGCACACACATTTATACCAGTACATGCAAGCACACACACACAAACACATATATGAAAAATTACATGCAAACACATACACAAACACAAATATGCATAATATGCACACTACACACACAATTACATATATACATGCAAACACATATACCAAACACATACATGCAAGCACACACATACATATACATGCAAACACAAACACCACACACATACATGCAAACACATACACCACACACACACACACATACATGCAAGCGCACACACAAAACACATACATTTACATGCAAACACAAGCACCACACACATACATGCAAACACATACACCACACACACATACATGCAAGCGCACACACAAAACACATACATTTACATGCAAACACAAACACCACACACATACATGCAAACACATACACCACACACACACACACACACATACATTCAAACACTCACACAAACACACACATATACATGCAAACACATACACCACTCACACACCCACAAACATATATATACATATGTGTGCAAATGCATACAACATACACACACACATACATGCAAGCACACACACAAACACACACATATACATGCAAGCACATAAACGACTCACATACCCACAAACACATAGATTTAGAGTTCTGCGTTAGCCGTCAAAACCAGTGTTAGGGGGTCCTAACGCTGGTTTTGGCCAGCCGCTGGTATTTGGAGTCAGTCAGGAAAGGGTCTAACGCTCACTTTCCAGCAGCGACTTTTCAATACCGCAGATCCCCCTACACCAATTGCGTATCCTATCTTTTCAATGGGATCTTTCTAACATCGGTATTTAGAGTCTTGGCTGAAGTGAGCGTTAGAAATCTAACGACAAGACTCCAGCCGCAGAGAAAATACAGGAGTTAAGAGCTTTCTGGACTAACGCCGGTTCATAAAGCTCTTAACTACTGTACTCTAAAGTACACTAACACCCATAAACTACCTATGTACCCCTAAACCGAGGTCCCCCCACATCGCCGCCACTCTATTACATTTTTTTAACCCCTAATCTGCCGACCGCACACCGCCGCAACCTACATTATCCCTATGTACCCCTAATCTGCTGCCCCTAACACCGCCGACCCCTATATTATATTTATTAACCCCTAATCTGCCCCCCCCTCAACGTCGCCGCTACCTACCTACAATTATTAACCCCTAATCTGCCGACCGGACCTCACCGCTACTATAATAAATGTATTAACCCCTAATCCGCCCTCCATAACATCGCCGACACCTAACTTCAAGTATTAACCCCTAATCTGCCGACCGGAGCCAATCAGATTGAGCTCGCATTCTATTGGCTGATCGGAACAGCCAATAGAATGCGAGCTCAATCTGATTGGCTGATTGGATCAGCCAATCCGATTGAACTTCAATCTGATTGGCTGATTCCATCAGCCAATCAGACTATTCCTACCTTAATTCCGATTGGCTGATAGAATCCGATCAGCCAATCGGAATTCGAGGGACGCCATCTTGGATGACGTCCCTTAAAGGAACCTTCATTCGGACTTAGGACGTCGGTGAGGAAGGATGGCTCCGCGTCGGCTGCTTGAAGATGGACCCGCTCCGTGCCGGATGGAAGAAGATAGAAGATGCCGCTTGGATCAAGATGTCTGCCAGTCTGGATGTCCTCTTCTGCCCAGATAGGAGGAAAACTTTGGACCCTCTGGAGGAGCTCTTCTTGCCGGATACGATGATGACTTCGGACCCTCTTCTGGACGGATCGGTGATACCCGGCGTGGTGAAGACAAGGTAGGGAGATCTTCAGGGGCTTAGTGTTAGGTTTATTTAAGGGGGGTTTGGGTTAGATTAGGGGTATGTGGGTGGTGGGTTGTAATGTTGGTGGGGGTATTGTATGTTTTTTTTTTACAGGCAAAAGAGCAGAATTCTTTGGGGCATGCCCCGCAAAAGGCCCTTTTAAGGGCTGGTAAGGTAAAAGAGCTTTACAATTTTTATTTTAGAATAGGGTAGGGCATTTTTTTTTTATTTTGGGGGCTTTGTTATTTTTTTAGGGGGCTTAGAGTAGGTGTAATTAGCTTAAAATTGTTGTAATATTTTTATAATGTTTGTAAATTATTTTTTTATTTTTTGTAACTTAGTTCTTTTTTTATTTTTTGTACTTTAGTTAGTGTATTTATTTGTATTTAATTGTAGATAATTGTAGATAGTTTAGTTAATTTATTTATTGATAGTTTAGTGTTAGGTTTAATTGTAACTTAGGTTAGGATTTATTTTTCAGGTAATTTTTTATTTAGTTTAACTAGGTAGCTATTAATTAGTTATTAACTATTTAATAGCTATTGTACCTGGTTAAAATGAATACAAAGTTGCCTGTAAAATAAATATTAATCCTAAAATAGCTACAATATAATTATTATTTATATTGTAGCTATATTAGGGTTTATTTTACAGGTAAGTATTTATCTTTAAATAGGAATAATTTATTTAATAAGATTTAATTTATTTCGTTAGAATAAAATTATGTTTAACTTAGGGGGGTGTTAGTGTTAGGGTTAGACTTAGCTTTAGGGGTTAATACAGTTATTAGAGTAGCGGCGAGGTCCGGTCGGCAGATTAGGGGTTAATACTTGAAGTTAGGTGTCGGCGATGTTAGGGAGGGCAGATTAGGGGTTAATACTATTTATTATAGGGTTTTTGAGGCGGGAGTAAGGCGGATTAGGGGTTAATACATTTATTATAGTAGCGGTGAGGTCCGGTCGGCAGATTAGGGGTTAATAATTGTAGGTAGGTAGCGGCAACTTTGGGGGGGGCAGATTAGGGGTTATTAAATATAAAATAGGGGTCTGCGGTGTTAGGGGCAGCATATTAGGGGTACATGGTTACAATGTAGGTTGTGGCGGTGTACGGAGTGGCAGATTAGGTGTTAAAAAAAATGCAGGGGTCAGCGATAGCGGGGGCGGCAGATTAGGGGTTAATAAGTGTAAGGTTAGGGGTGTTTAGGCTCGGGGTACATGTTAGGGTGTTAGGTGCAGACTTAGGAAGTGTTTCCCCATAGGAAACAATGGGGCTGCGTTAGGAGCTGAACGCTGCTTTTTTGCAAGTGTTAGGTTTTTTTTCAGCTCCAAATGCCCCATTGTTTCCTATGGGGTAATCGTGCACGAGCACGTTTTTGAAGCTGGCCGCGTCCGTAAGCACCGCTGGTATTGAGAGTTGCAGTGGCGGTAAATATGCCTGTACGCTCCATTTTTGGAGCCTAACGCAGCCCTTCTGTGAACTCTAAATACCAGCGGTATTTAAAAGGTGCGGGGGGAAAAAAGCACGCGTAGCTAATGCACCCCTTTGGCCGCAGAACTCTAAATCTAGGCGCACAGTATGGGCCTGGAGCAGGCTAAGGGTTAAGGCTGTAGGAAAGTGGGATAGGAGATAGAGGGTTGGTTCTAGGTGCAACAATGTTGCAGGTTAGGGAAGGCCCCTCCTTACCAGGTAAAAAGCTGATGCTTCCCTTCCAACCTCCTCTTCACCATCCGATCCAGGCTGAGACGTGTTTTCCCTCCCTCCCAATCCCCTTTTGTCCTGGCGGCTCACATGCGCATGGCAGGGCTATGGCTAATCAACCTAGGCCTGGATAAGTCCATAGCGGTAAGGTTTAGGATCTCCCATCTCCGACTATTCGGTTCGAGCGGCTTGGTAGCGAAGAATCCTTATCTCAGGTGGAGATCTAAGTATACCCTGGCGGTGGGAAGTCTCGGCCCTGTTGTGCAGGAAAAGTTCGCTAGGGGTGAGTGATGACCAGAAAGGGGAGGGGCGGTAGGCCTCATGTGCACTTGAGGTAACCCCCCTCTCCCCCCATTGGGGGATGGTCACGTGATCTCTGCAACCCCTCAGCGTCATTTCCTTTTGAGCATAGGCCCCTCTGCTTCTTTTTCCGTTGGGCCGTTGATCTCCTTGCTGTTCTGGGCTTTATTTATCTCAATGCCGCCATATTGTTTCTGTTGGCTGAAAAGTAGTTAATAAAGTTTAAAAAGTTTAATAAAATTTGACCCGTGACGGTCAAAATTTTACCCACTACGAAGTTGTCTGTCTTTATTTATTATTGCACATGCTTATAATTTATAGTTACGTAAGTTCTGTTAAGAGTGTGTGTCCCCTTCTCTACTAGAAACGCACTGATAAGCATTTAATCCCTTAATATACATAATATATGCAAATGCACACACCACAGACACACAAACACATGCAAGCACACACACACACAAACACATATATACATGCAAACACCACACACATATATACATAATATGTATGCAAGCACATAAAGCACACATATAAGCACATATATACATGCAAAGACATAGACCATACACATGCATGCATTCACAAAGATACATATACATATGTTACTGGGAAATCATTGTACTATAGCTCCAAGCTACTGCATTGGTTTTTATAAAAAGCATTCAGTAAAAACATAGGTATGAAGCCTGAGACTTGGGTTATGCTGATATAGCTTGTGTATAAGCATCAGAACAAAGCCATCAGAATCCCTTACTCTATGCATGAGCACAAGAATGGTTTTCTATTCTGGAATATCATAAATTTTAATTCAATTTCACCCATCCGTAGGGAAATTAAATTAAAAGTTATAACGATCCATAATAAAAGCATTTTAAGACATTTTAGATAGCAAATTTAATTTAAAATTCCTTTTATGATGATTTGACTTTTAAATCAAATTTGCTTCATAGGGACTTAGGAAAATTCCCCAAGCCAGCGAACTGCCGAGTGTCTGGAGCTTAACATTAACATCAGCTCAGTTTGCCTTAAAATATCTAAACTTTTTACAGAGACCCTAAGATTTTTATTTTTGTGCTTACAAATTTATTTTCTGACATAAGCTTTTCAGTGTTCAGACATAAACTAGACAATGTTCTGTTATAACAGTTTTTCTACCATGTTCGCTTATGAACACTTTTCTCCTAGGACATAAACCTCAATCACAATGCTTTGAGCCAATCACATATGTGGGTTTTCAGTTGTTTCTTGGAACTGAGATTGCGTTTTCAGCTCTCTGAAAAAGTCTCATATTTAAACTGGAACCAAAAAGTTTTCAGCGCTTACAATTCTTTACCTGATACTCTTCAGCAGATTTTCAAAATCATTTTACACTTACAGAAACAATAGTTCTATTATGTTGCACATGTGCGAGACTCTGTATACAAGGTCTAGATTCATTAGAGCTCTCTTTATCCCTATTGTATAGTCCATCTGCAGAGGGTAGGTGTCATAAGCTCGCTAGGGACCGAGCTAAGTTTGGCTGCCGGGATATGAGCAGAATCTGGGGGTGCTCTAAGTGTAAAATTAAAGGGACAGTCAACACTAGAACTTTTGTTGTTTAAAAAGATAGATAATCCCTTTATCACCCATTCCCCAGTTTTGCATAATGAACACTGTTATATTACTATACTTTTTACCTCTGTGATTATCTTGTATCTATGCCTTTGCACACTGCCCCCTTATTTCAGTTCTGTTGACAGACTTGCATTTTAGCCAATCATTGCTCACTCCTAGGTAACTTCAAGTGCGTGAGCTCATTGCTATCTATATGAAACACATGAACTAACTTCCTCTAGTGGTGAAAAACTGTCAAAAAGCTTTCAGATTAGAGGCGGCCTTCAAGGTCTAAGAAATTAGCATATAAACCTCCTAGGTTTAGCTTTCAACTAAGAATAGCAAGAGAACAAAGCAAAATCTGTGATAAAAGTAATATGGAAAGTTGTTTAAAATTGCATGCCCTATTTGAATCATGAAAGTTTTTTTCTTTTGGACTTGACTGTCCCTTTAAACAATTATCTGATGCCTGGGGCCACACTAACAGGCAGGACTGGATTTATAGCCCAGGTGCCTGAGGGCACCAAACTCTAAAGCGCCCCCCATGCACTCCCGGGTCACATGTATGAACCTATAGATAAAGCTTAAACTTTATAGATTATTTTTTTTTTTACAGCAGCTGCTAATTTTGCCGCATAAAAGGCAGTTCTATAACAAAACACTCCAGACAGTATTTGCCCAGTATGATGAGATTCCAGTTAGAACAGTATTTTTATATATATATATATATAATTTATACAAGAAAAGTGCAGACTGTCTAGACTGGGGCTTCATTAAGAAACTTTGCTGACCAAGCCTGCAATGTGCACAATCAACCAAGGGTCAGTGTGTTTTTCCTGTGCAACAGTTCTGGCATTTTGCATTTTAGCAATAATATTCATACCTATGCTATTTAATATGAAAGACTGCTCTCTGACTGTAAAATCTGCCATTTAGATTTTGACAGCCGCTGCTGCTACAACTGATACATGCCCACCATGCTCTGTCCGCATTCACTGGAGAAACGGAGCAGACCAGCCAGCGTGGCGGACATCTTTGTTTAGGGCAAAGTTATAATCTACTATGGTGAGTGAGGGCAGAGCTGCAGAGGTGTGCAGAAAAGGCATATGGTGCAGAGAGACAGCACCCCTCTATTGAAAGTGGCCTGTAGGCACATGCCTACTCTGCCTAATGGTAAATCCGGCCCTGAGTGCGTGGTGGGCTGTTTGTATTTTTTTTTAAATTTCGGACTCAGGAAAGTGCTTTAAGATTAGTGCACAGGACTCTCATTCTGTGCTTCTTGTGCTAAGGATAGCACTATTTGTGACCTATATGTTGGAAATGACCCTGCTGGGTTTTGGTGACGTTTGGGAAAGGTGTTAGACAACTCATTCTAACTTTAGTTGTATCTTATGGAAGTACTGGCATTCTTGTTTCTGGTCTTCTCCTTTGATCATGACCCTGATATGCTTCCTGGCTTATGCTCATTGCCTCACCCTTGCTTGTACCTTGAACTGCGGACTCATTAACCTTTTGGTTGTGACGTCTGGTTTCTGCCCACTGACCTATGGCTGAACCCTGATTTGACTACTGACTGCTCTTCTATTCATCTGCTGAGCGCTGGTGTTTGCTGCTATCTTCTGAAAACTGACTCAAGTCTGTTCCAGCCCTGCATCTGCACCACTACTAGAGCCGAGTTCCAGCAAGAAAACAAGTATTGACATATACAGCTGAATTTAACAGGACAGTAAACTCTTCATAATATGTCTATTATAATTATGCTTTTTCTACTGTAATTTTACACTGAAAAAAGTAGCATGTATCCTTCCTCCAGAGAGGCTTAAGGGTATTAAGTAGAATAAAAAGTTTAGCAGGTATGTGTCACAGCCCCCCACAGCCCCTCAGTGTACCGGTTTTAATTCGCTGACCAGACCCACCCAAGCTCCTCCAAGACACACCCACTGACCTCCCACAACCCTCCAGACACAACCAGCACATAACTATGCCCCTCTAACACTACCACGTACAAAAATGTAAAATATTATATATATAATATATATAAATATTACTTCTGTACAAGTCTTGTGCTCCTACCCTACTCATAGATATAGTTGCATACATCATCAATAGACGTTCTAGTGAAATTTCAAGTTACTAGACCTAGACATACAGACGTATATGTGTGACAGTGTATGAGGTATAGACATACAGACATATATGTGTGACAGCGTATGAGGTATAGACATACAGACATATATGTGTGACAGCGTATGAGATATAGACATACAGACATATATGTGTGACAGTGTATGAGGTATAGACATACAGACATATATGTGTGACAGACATACAGATATATATGTGTGACAGTTTATGAGGTATAGACATACAGACATATATGTGTGTCATGGTATGAGGTATAGACATACAGACATATATGTGTGACAGTGTATGAGGCATAGACATACAGACATATATGTGTGACAGTGTATGAGGTATAGACATACAGACATATATGTGTGACAGTGTATGAGGTATAGACATACAGACATATATGTGTGACAGGGTATGAGGTATAGACATACAGACATATATGTGTGACAGCGTATGAGGTATAGACATACAGACATATATGTGTGACAGTGTATGACTTATAGACATACAGACATATATGTGTGACAGTGTATGACTTATAGACATACAGACATATATGTGTGACAGTGTATGAGGTATAGACATACAGACATATATGTGTGACAGCGTATGAGGTATAGACATACAGACATATATGTGTGACAGCGTATGAGGTATAGACATACAGACATATATGTGTGACAGTGTATGAGGTATAGATATACAGACATATATGTGTGACAGCGTATGAGGTATAGACATACAGACATATATGTGTGACAGCGTATGAGGTATAGACATACAGATATATATGTGTGACAGTGTATGAGGTATAGACATACAGACATATATGTGTGACAGTGCATGAGGTATAGACATACAGTATATGTGTGACAGTGTATGAGGTATAGACATACAGACATATATGTGTGACAGTGTATGAGGTATAGACATAGACATATATGTGTGACAGTGTATGAGGTATAGACATACAGTATATGTGTGACAGTGTATGAGGTATAGACATACAGTCATATATGTGTGACAGTGTATGAGGTATAGACATACAGACATATATGTGTGACAGCGTATGAGGTATAGACATACAGACATATATGTGTGACAGTGTATGACGTATAGACATACAGACATATATGTGTGACAGTGTATGAGGTATAGACATACAGACATATATGTGTGACAGCGTATGAGGTATAGACATAGACATATGTGTGTGACAGCGTATGAGGTATAGACATACAGACATATATGTTTGACAGCGTATGAAGTATAGACATACAGACATATATGTGTGACAGCATATGAGGTATAGACATACAGACATATATGTGTGACAGGGTATGAGGTATAGACATACAGACATATATGTGTGACAGCGTATGAGGTATAGACATACAGACATATATGTGTGACAGTGTATGACTTATAGACATACAGACGTATATGTGTGACAGTGTATGAGGTATAGACATACAGACGTATATGTGTGACAGCGTATGAGGTATAGACATACAGACGTATATGTGTGACAGCGTATGAGGTATAGACATACAGACAAATATGTGTGACAGCGTATGAGGTATAGACATACAGACAAATATGTGTGACAGCGTATGAGGTATAGACATACAGACATATATGTGTGACAGCGTATGAGGTATAGATATACAGACATATATGTGTGACAGCGTATGAGGTATTGACATACAGACATATATGTGTGACAGCGTATGAGGTATAGACATACAGACATATATGTGTGACAGTGTATGAGGTATAGACATACAGACATATATGTGTGACAGCGTATGAGATATAGACATACAGACATATATGTGTGACAGCGTATGAGATATAGACATACAGACATATATGTGTGACAGCGTATGAGGTATAGACATACAGACATATATGTGTGACAGTGTATGAGGTATAGACATACAGACATATATGTGTGACAGCGTATGAGATATAGACATACAGACATATATGTGTGACAGCGTATGAGGTATAGACATACAGACATATATGTGTGACAGCGTATGAGATATAGACATACAGACATATATGTGTGACAGTGTATGAGGTATAGACATACAGACATATATGTGTGATAGCGTATGAGGTATAGACATACAGACATATATGTGTGACAGGGTATGAGGTATGGACATACAGACATATGTGTGACAGCGTATGAGGTATAGACATACAGACAAATATGTGTGACAGCGTATGAGGTATAGACATACAGACATATATGTGTGACAGCGTATGAGGTATAGACATACAGACATATATGTGTGACAGCGTATGAGGTATAGACATACAGACATATATGTGTGACAGCGTATGAGGTATAGACATACAGACATATATGTGTGACAGTGTATGAGGTATAGACATACAGACATATATGTGTGACAGTGTATGAGGTATAGACATACAGACATATATGTGTGACAGCGTATGAGGTATAGACATACAGACATATATGTGTGACAGCGTATGAGGTATAGACATACAGACATATATGTGTGACAGCGTATGAGGTATAGACATACAAACATATATGTGTGACAGTGTATGAGGTATAGACATACAGACATATATGTGTGACAGTGTATGAGGTATAGACATACAGACATACAGACATATATGTGTGACAGCGTATGAGGTATAGACATACAGACATATATGTGTGACAGTGTATGAGGTATAGACATACAGTATATGTGTGACAGTGTATGAGGTATAGACATACAGACATATATGTGTGACAGGGTATGATGTATAGAGATACAGACATATATGTGTGACAGTGTATGAGGTATAGACATACAGACATATGTGTGACAGTGTATGAGGTATAGACATACAGACATATATGTGTGACAGTGTATGAGGTATAGACATACAGACATATATGTGTGACAGTGTATGAGGTATAGACATACAGACATATATGTGTGACAGCGTATGAGGTATAGACATACAGACATATATGTGTGACAGTGTATGAGGTATAGACATACAGACTGTAACGGTACTAACAGGAAACCAAGGGTTAACACCAGGGAACAATGTTCTGCATAGGGAATCAGCAATTCACAACCCAGCCAGTTTTCAGGTTTAAACAGAATGACTTTTATTAAGGCTCATATGCCCAGTATTTATGCAGGTCTGACCCCCCAGAAGGGGGGTTGAAAGAATGTTGTACATTAGATGGAGGGAACACGCCCTTTTACATGATACAATAGAATACCTTGCTCAAGCTGATAACAATTTAAACACAAACACACACTTGGCTTTCCTTATCATCTAGGGTCTGCTCTCTGAGGTTGATTAAACAATGGACTGTGTATCAATAACATTAATGACAGTGCACAATAGCTGAGGCTAAAGCTGAACACAGTTAACTCCTTCAGTGGTGACAGAAGGGTCTGTCACATCTACATAGCACAATATACAGCCTATAGACAACCTTTCTTACGTTATAGTCCAGAAGTGGCTAGGTTTGCCACAATTCTCCCCCAGAACCAAGCCGGCATACACAGTCTGATCCCAACGGATCGGCTTGGGGATGTCCGGGGCAACAACTTTCGGCTCAAGTAAGCTACGGGGTGTTCTCCGCCATCTGCTCCAACTTGGCTCAGTACTGCCCCCACTCCAAACATGGAAGCGTCTCTTTCCGGAGGGACTGGGCTTGGGTAGTCACAGGGTTAACATCAGCGGGATCCATGGGAGCATAGGCAGAAACAAGGGGGGCCAAGTCATTTCCAAGGAGAACATCAGCAGGTAAGTCCTTCTTGACCCCCACATTCACAAGTCTAGCGCCCACTCTCCAATCCAAATGTACCCTGGCAACAGGTAGGCGGAACACAGTGCCCCCTGCTACCCTCACAGCCATAGTGTCTCCAGTGTGCTGTTTCTCAGACACCAAGTTCTCTTGAAGCAAGGTCATGGTAGCACCAGTATCCCGTAGACCACTGACCTCCTTCCCATTCACTTTAACCCGCTGCCGGTTATTCCGGTGGGCAGCTTGCACGGGGTCTGCTTCATGTAGGCTGCCCCAGCATTCTGGCGCCTCTACGTAGCGGGCCGCAGGCTGAGGATTATGTGGGATTCCGCCGGCGGGTCTTCTCCAGGACTGTGCTTGATTTGCTGCGATTAGGGGACACTCTGGTCTTTTGTGCCCTAGTCGCTTACATCCAAAGCACCGAATAGGTTGTGAGTAGCCCCGCGAATTGAACCGGGCTCTCTGAGGGTAGTTTGTGGCCGGAGGCCGTGTGGTATAGCGGTACGCCGGGGCCTGGTAACTGGCAGCTGCTGGCGTGACTGGGGGTCTGTACTCCACTCTAGCAGTGGGCAATCGGTATACCGCTCCCCCTGCCCCTCGTACTGCCACGGATCCGCCCGTGTGTACTGTATCCGGCACCAAATGGGGAGCTATCAGGGTTAAAGTAGCTCCCGAATCCCGAAGTCCCTGGACCTCCTTCCCCTCTACGGTCCCCAGCTGGCGGTGATGTTGCCAGTTATCGGCGGCCCGGACCAACATCACCTCATGCAGAATTCCCAGGGGTTCCTCGGCTTGGGTGCTCAACACCTCATGAGCAGCTGGCTCCGTTTGGTAATGGTGAGCAGCCGCCCTTGGGGCCTGGTTCTGTCTGACCTGGTTCCAAGCTTGTCGACTCCGATTTTGGGTGCACTCACGTGCCATATGTCCCCACTGCTTGCAGGTGTGGCATTGTATATTCGCCCGTCCGTTGTTAGGCTGTAGTCCATGGTGCCTCCTGGCATCAAAATGCTGGTCTGCTAATCTGGCTGCTTCGGTTAAGGTGAGGGGTTTTCGATCTCTCACCCATTCTTGGGCTTCTGGGGACAAGCCGTTAAAGAATTGCTCCAACAGCATCAGTTGTCGCAATTCTTCCATGGTGGTAGCTTGGCTAGCCTGTATCCACCCTTGAGATGCTTGATCCAGCTTGTGGGCCCACTCTGCATGTGAATCTCTTTCTGGCTTGCGCAGGCCTCTAAACTTGCGCCGGTATGCCTCTGAGGTAATGGCATATCTTTCCAAGATCGCTCTCTTCACTTTAGCGTAATCCTTGCTTTCCTCCCTGGGTACAGCGCGATACGCTTCCGCTGCTCTACCAGCTAGCTTGCCTGCTAGCACCGGCACCCATACGGACTGCTCCAAATCATGTAACTCACACAGTCTCTCAAAATCCTGTAAATACCCATCGATCTCATCCTTCTCCTCACAAAACATTTTAAATGCATGGTATGGGATTTTGGGTCTTACTGGGTTGCTGAGTGCGTCCAAAATGGATTCTGCTCGGGAGGATGCATTCCGCGGACTGTGTGCCATCACGTACTCCTGCACATCTGCCATTACCACGGATAGCATATCCCGTGGTACAGGTTGGGGTAAAAATTCCAGCCTGGTCCTCATTTCCCTCTGGTATAGGGTCTCCTCCATGGCTGCTGGAGGCGTAGCGCTGCGAGCTCTGTCTCCCTCCATCAGCTCAGCAATTAATATAGCCTTGGGTTTGCTGCTGCCTATCTTTCCCCTGGCTTCTAGCAGTTCCTTTAACGTTTGTCTCTTTAGCTTAGAATAATCCATCTCCATTCACTTTGGTCCCTGGTACTCCTTCCATCTTAGTCAGTATTGTAGTAATCCCCCTCTTCCTGAGGTTACTGGCTTGTGTAGTTGCTCTTCTGGGCGATAAGGTTCATTCCGTCGCTTGCCACCAATTGTAACGGTACTAACAGGAAACCAAGGGTTAACACCAGGGAACAATGTTCTGCATAGGGAATCAGCAATTCACAACCCAGCCAGTTTTCAGGTTTAAACAGAATGACTTTTATTAAGGCTCATATGCCCAGTATTTATGCAGGTCTGACCCCCCAGAAGGGGGGTTGAAAGAATGTTGTACATTAGATGGAGGGAACACGCCCTTTTACATGATACAATAGAATACCTTGCTCAAGCTGATAACAATTTAAACACAAACACACACTTGGCTTTCCTTATCATCTAGGGTCTGCTCTCTGAGGTTGATTAAACAATGGACTGTGTATCAATAACATTAATGACAGTGCACAATAGCTGAGGCTAAAGCTGAACACAGTTAACTCCTTCAGTGGTGACAGAAGGGTCTGTCACATCTACATAGCACAATATACAGCCTATAGACAACCTTTCTTACGTTATAGTCCAGAAGTGGCTAGGTTTGCCACACAGACATATATGTGTGACAGTGTATGAGGTATAGATATACAGACATATATGTGTGACAGTGTATGAGGTATAGACATACAGACATATATGTGTGACAGCGTATGAGGTATAGACATACAGACATATATGTGTGACAGTGTATGACGTATAGACATACAGACATATATGTGTGACAGTGTATGAGGTATAGACATACAGACATATATGTGTGACAGCGTATGAGGTATAGACATAGACATATGTGTGTGACAGCGTATGAGGTATAGACATACAGACATATATGTTTGACAGCGTATGAAGTATAGACATACAGACATATATGTGTGACAGCATATGAGGTATAGACATACAGACATATATGTGTGACAGGGTATGAGGTATAGACATACAGACATATATGTGTGACAGCGTATGAGGTATAGACATACAGACATATATGTGTGACAGTGTATGACTTATAGACATACAGACGTATATGTGTGACAGTGTATGAGGTATAGACATACAGACGTATATGTGTGACAGCGTATGAGGTATAGACATACAGACGTATATGTGTGACAGCGTATGAGGTATAGACATACAGACAAATATGTGTGACAGCGTATGAGGTATAGACATACAGACAAATATGTTTGACAGCGTATGAGGTATAGACATACAGACATATATGTGTGACAGCGTATGAGGTATAGATATACAGACATATATGTGTGACAGCGTATGAGGTATAGACATACAGACATATATGTGTGACAGCGTATGAGGTATAGACATACAGACATATATGTGTGACAGTGTATGAGGTATAGACATACAGACATATATGTGTGACAGCGTATGAGGTATAGACATACAGACATATATGTGTGACAGTGTATGAGGTATAGACAGTCTTGAGAAAGGCCCTTTTTTGAGGGCAGAAACGCGTTGACATATTGGTAAGCATTACTTTAATCTTCATTCTCATATTGGATACACTATGTTGTGAATTTCTTTTTTTTACAGGGACACTTTTTAGGATACCATAGGAGCAGCTGACAGGTGCTAGGATCCATTCAGCTACTTCAGCAACCACACTCAGGAATTTGGATCTGTCAAAGTAACTAACATTGGAAGGAATCAATTTCCTCACTTTCACCTTGCTTTTCATCACCCATTTTTTCCATTTTTTAGTTTTGATTGACTTATTTTTGTTCTTCACTAACATTTGTTGATCAACTTTTTGAACACTTTTTTGGATTATATTTTATATTTTATTATTATTTTTTATTTTTTATGTTATTGCATATTGTGTATTTTATTTTTTATGTTATTGCATATTGTGTATTTTATTTTTTATGTTATTGCATATTGTGTATTTTATTTAATTATATCTTAACCTCACTGGATTAAGTAGCTAGCATTTTTATATCCATTTGCACTCACTCACTATTTGATTGTATCTATACAATTATTTTGCTACCCCCTTTTTTTGCACTGCAGTGCATTTTTCTATTTTTTGGAACACTATTTTTGTAACACTAATTTTGAACACTATTGTTTGTATTATTGTTTATTAGTTTTTTGCTTGATGCACTTGCTACAGTTGTACTTAGGCTAATTCTGTTTTATTAGTATACACTCTTATTCTGGTGTACCACTCACACTGATCACCTGTTATTACCTCTGTTTTTATTGTAATTATCAGCTTTGGCCCTTTGAGCCACTTCTGTAAGATATTCCTGTATTTGTAATTTTATTTATATGTGCTTTTTACATTTTTTATATATAGTCTTTTATTACTGATGCTTTTTAACATGGTTCATTAAATAATCTTCTTTTATCTCTCTGTGAGTATATTTATCCCTTGGCCTCTTGTTGGCGCTGTATTCACTTCTTACTACTAGTGTATGAGGTATAGACATACAGACATATATGTGTGATAGCGTATGAGGTATAGACATACAGACATATATGTGTGACAGGGTATGAGGTATAGACATACAGACATATATGTGTGACAGTGTATGAGGTATAGACATACAGACATATATGTGTGACAGCGTATGAGGTATAGACATACAGACATATATGTGTGACAGTGTATGAGGTATAGACATACAGACATATATGTGTGACAGTGTATGAGGTATAGACATACAGACATACAGACATATATGTGTGACAGCGTATGAGGTATAGACATACAGACATATATGTGTGACAGTGTATGAGGTATAGACATACAGTATATGTGTGACAGTGTATGAGGTATAGACATACAGACATATATGTGTGACAGGGTATGATGTATAGACATACAGACATATATGTGTGACAGTGTATGAGGTATAGACATACAGACATATGTGTGACAGTGTATGAGGTATAGACATACAGACATATATGTGTGACAGTGTATGAGGTATAGACATACAGACATATATGTGTGACAGTGTATGAGGTATAGACATACAGACATATATGTGTGACAGTGTATGAGGTATAGACATACAGACATATATGTGTGACAGTGTATGAGGTATAGAGATACAGACATATATGTGTGACAGTGTATGAGGTATAGACATACAGACATATATGTGTGACAGTGTATGAGGTATAGACATACAGACATATATGTGTGACAGCGTATGAGGTATAGACATACAGACATATATGCGTGTCATGGTATGAGGTATAGACATACAGACATATATGTGTGTCATGGTATGAGGTATAGATATACAGACATATAGGCCGAGGTAGTGGTAAATAGTCAAGGTGCCTAGTCTGGTCAATAAGACCACTAGGAGGGCTAGTGTTATCTTGCTGCAAAATGTATAGTAGAAAAGTGTATTTATTACATCAAATAGAAATAAAATCACAATTGAGGAGGATACACAATAAAATCAGTAAAAATAATGAAATGCAATAAATTACAACATCATCATGGATCCATGATACCTGTTGAGCTGATAACAAATAAGCGGGTGTAAACTTACAAATGATGATAAGATTCTAGAAATGGACTAGGCAAATATAATAAATCAATCAGTGACAAAGTCCAGCTGTGATGTCAAGAAAAATATATAATGTCCAAAAAAATGAGTGGTACAGTTAGTGTCCAAAAGTGAAGTGTCAGTAGTACCAACTTAGTATAAAGCAAATCCTGTGTAGAAATAATATACAGGGAGTGCAGAATTATTAGGCAAGTTGTATTTTTGAGGATTAATTTTATTATTGAACAACAACCATGTTCTCAATGAACCAAAAAAACTCATTAATATCAAAGCTGAATAGTTTTGGAAGTTGTTTTTAGTTTGTTTTTAGTTATAGCTATTTTAGGGGGATATCTGTGTGTGCAGGTGACTATTACTGTGCATAATTATTAGGCAACTTAACAAAAAACAATTATATACCCATTTCAATTATTTATTTTTACCAGTGAAACCAATATAACATCTCAACATTCACAAATATACATTTCTGACATTCAAAAACAAAACAAAAACAAATCAGTGACAATAAAGCCACCTTTCTTTGCAAGGACACTCAAAAGCCTGCCATCCATGGATTCTGTCAGTGTTTTGATCTGTTCACCATCAACATTGCGTGGAGCAGCAACCACAGCCTCCCAGACTCTGTTCAGAGAGGTGTACTGTTTTCCCTCCTTGTAAATCTCACATTTGATGATGGACCACAGGTTCTCAATGGGGTTCAGATCAGGTGAACAAGGAGGCCATGTCATTAGATTTTCTTCTTTTATACCCTTTCTTGCCAGCCACGCTGTGGAGTACTTGGACGCGTGTGATGGAGCATTGTCCTGCATTAAATCATGTTTTTCTTGAAGGATGCAGACTTCTTCCTGTACCACTGCTTGAAGAAGGTGTCTTCCAGAAACTGGCTGTAGGACTGGGAGTTGAGCTTGACTCCATCCTCAACCCGAAAAGGCCCCACAAGCTCATCTTTGATGATACCAGCCCAAACCAGTACTCCACCTCCACCTTGCTGGCGTCTGAGTCGGACTGGAGCTCTCTGCCCTTTACCAATCCAGCCACGGGCCCATCCATCTGGCCCATCAAGACTCACTCTCATTTCATCAGTCCATAAAACCTTAGAAAAATCAGTCTTGAGATATTTCTTGGCCCAGTCTTGACGTTTCAGCTTGTGTGTCTTGTTCAGTGGTGGTCGTCTTTCAGCCTTTCTTACCTTGGCCATGTCTCTGAGTATTGCACACCTTGTGCTTTTGGGCACTCCAGTGATGTTGCAGCTCTGAAATATGGCCAAACTGGTGGCAAGTGGCATCTTGGCAGCTGCACGCTTGACTTTTCTCAGTTCATGGGCAGTTATTTTGCGCCTTGGTTTTTCCACACGCTTCTTGCGACCCTGTTGACTATTTTGAATGAAACGCTTGATTGTTCGATGATCACGCTTCAGAAGCTTTGCAATTTTAAGAGTGCTGCATCCCTCTGCAAGATATCTCACTATTTTTGACTTTTCTGAGCCTGTCAAGTCCTTCTTTTGACCCATTTTGCCAAAGGAAAGGAAGTTGCCTAATAATTATGCACACCTGATATAGGGTGTTGATGTCATTAGACCACACCCCTTCTCATTACAGAGATGCACATCACCTAATATGCTTAATTGGTAGCAGGCCTTCGAGCCTATACAGCTTGGAGTAAGACAACATGCATAAAGAGGATGATGTGGTCAAAATACTCATTTGCCTAATAATTCTGCACACAGTGTATATATCGTGGTGAAGAGAGTTCCAGTTTATATTCACAGTGAAGTGAAAAAATGAAAAATAAAATTAAAAATTGAAAAATGTGAAAAATAAACAGAAAGAAGTGTTAAAAAAATGTTGAAAAATGTGGAAAAATGTTGAAAAAATGTGACGTGATGAAATGAAAATTACAAATTGTTAGTTTGATGGAAGTGATCATCAAATAGAATCCATAAGTAAAATTCTAGATGCTTCTTATATCTTCCAATATCTTCTAAATATTGTATCTTACATTCACATTGTAGTAAGTATATCACATTCTTAGTCTTACAACTGATAAAATCTTTGATTGGATACGTTTTGCCTGTTACAGTGGAAGTAAAATGTTTGTATGTCTTTGTTGTGTGATTACATGCTTTGCAATGGCCGCAAGTGTAAAAGCCTGTCAGATTTGAAATCTGGATTGGTTTAGGTGGGTTCATTCCTTTTATAAGGGACGGTGCTAATCTTTGTTTGAAATTCATGCCTTTTCTAAAGGTAATAGATGGCTTATTAGGAATAATAGTTTTAAGATATTAATCATTTTTTAGGACTTTCCAATGTTTATTTATGATATGTTTTATCTGCTTGTGGCCACAATTAAAAGTGGTGGTGAATCTTGGAAAATGTGCATTAAAAGGTTCTTGTTTAGTTGTGTTTGCGATTAATGTTGTCCTGTCTCTATTGCCTACTTCTATCCTATCCTGTTCTAGTAGGTGGCTTTCATATCCCTTTTCTTCAAATCTTTCTTTGATGATTTTGGATTGAGTATTGAAGTCAGTTATAGTGTCACAATTTCTTCTCATTCGGAGAAATTGCCCTTATGGGACTGTTTTTAACCATGTTGGATGGTGGTCGCTATCTTTCCTAATGTATGTGAGTCACATTTTTTGAAGTAAGTTTTAGTATGTATGTTGCCTTCTGATATATATATAGTCAAATCTAAAAAAGTGATTTCTGTTTTATTGGTTTCAGGTGTCAGAATTATATTCATATTATTATCATTCAAATGAGAAACAAAAGTACTCATTGCACTTTCGCTGTTATTCCAGATGCACAAAATATCAGCTATGTATCTCCGCCAGGACACGAAGCTCGCCCCAAGAACGCCACTGGACCATACATAAGTGTGTTCAAAGTGGTCCATGTATATGTTCGCGTAACTTGCGGCGAACCTGGTGCCCATGGTGGTTCCACATACTTGCAAATAATGTTTTCCATTGAACCAAAAGAAATTGTGTTTTAAAATAAAATCTATTGATGTGATGATAAATTCCAAAAGTGCTGATGATAGATCTGGGTCTTGTTTTAACTTCCATTCAATGGCTTCTATGCCTTTTTTATGGTCGATGATAGAATACAAAGAAGTTACATCCATTGTCAGCCATGAATAACTAGGTTCCCATTTTAAATCTTCTAATAAATTAAGTACTTGTTTGGTGTCTTTGAGATATGATTTTGCTGTTTGTGTATATGGTTGTAGTAGATGATCTATGAAGGCTGAAAGATTACAGGTTATGGAATCTATCCCACTAATGATTGGCCTACCTATAAGTTTTTGAGATCCAAGTTGTGTAATTAGAAATAATATAATAGAAAAAGGCATCATTTATTTTATTCGTTTTATTTTTTTACTAATTTTTATCTCATCTATTTTTAAATTTTTTTTTTAAATTTTTCTTGTTTTTGATGTCATTTTATATATCTTATTTCATTTGAATATATAATTTATAACTAAATATATAATTTATATATATTTTTCTTATATATGTATCACATTCGTGATGTATTAATTTTGTATTTTTATTTATATAACCAGTTTCTTTTATGTTTTTCATCAGATAAATTTGATTGAATAATTCAATGTTTTTGAAATAGAATATTTATTATACGAAGTTATGAATTCACATTTAATTGTAAAGTGAACCTTTAGTGATCTGCTCTATTATGTTCAGATCGAATTTTGTAATAACTATTGCCATCGGACACAAAAACAAGAACTATGGAATGCCAATCAGGATGTTTTCCAAGTCAGACGTAAAAACGTAAAATCCATTTGCATCAGAACGAAAATAAAAGAACGCTGAACACTATCCATGATTGGTCCTTCTTCCAACACGTGACCGCAACACAGGAGCGGACCTGTTTTGGAACTTATACATACCACAAACTCGAAAGGGAACTGTTACATTCAAATGATTCTCATTGGTCTAAATAGGCGAGGTAAAATTTTCAAAATATCTTCATCCGATTTGTAAATTTAAACTACAATTAGATCTTGTGCATTTTTTGCACATAACCAAAATTAACTTTGAATATTATTTGAAGTAAAAATCGGCTGATGATATTGGTGTTTTAATAACTTTGTGAGTCTGGCTCCGGTAACACCGGAAAAGGAAGATTGATTACCTTGTATATAAAGCACCTGTGTAAATCCAAAGGCAGCATCTTATAATTTTTACTGCTCTTGAGAAAGACGCAAGATCGTTGAAAGGCGTAGAGCTTTTTATTTGAGCTTTTATCCTTTTGTCCATAGTGACATGTTTTAAAATAAATTGGTATTTTATATACAATTTTTTGCTTGCTGTCCTTTGGATTCTTTTCTACCATACCAGCAGGAGCGCTGCACAAGGAGCCGGATTCCAATTTTATCGGAGTAAGTATACTGCACATTTTATACCAGTATCACACCATATTTTGAGTACGTTCTCTGTATTCACAGCCACACTGGATTTGAGAAACCCTTATTCTCAACACATCACACAGATTAACTCACAAGAGGGAGCCGGACTCTGAACTTTTTCAGAGTAAGTATACTGCATCAATTATGTGGTGTTAATCTACACACATAGAAATAAAGTCCTCTCATTCTCAGGCAATTCTGGAACATCGAATAAGAAAATACCTGCGCCTCTATACCACATACAACCAAAACTAAATACTTACCTATAAAATAAACCCTAAGATAGCTACAATATAACTAATAGTTACATTGTAGCTAGCTTAGGATTTATTTTTATTTTATAGGCAAGATTGTATTTATTTTAAATAGGTACAATAGTTATTAAATAGTTATTAACTATTTAATAACTACCTAGCTAAAATAAATACAAAAGTACCTGTAAAATAAAACCTAACCTAAGTTACACTAACACCTAACACTACACTATAATTAAATAAATTAACTAAATTAAAAACAATGAAATCAATTAAATTAAATTAGCTAAAGTACAAAAAAAACACACTAAATTACAGAAAATAATACACAAATTAATAGATATTTAAACTAATTACACATAATCTAATAGCCCTATCAAAATAAAAAGCCACCCCAAAATAAAAAAACCCTAGCCTAAACTAAACTACCAATAGACCTTAAAAGGGCATTTTGCGGGGCATTGCCCCAAAGTAATCAGCTCTTTTACCTGTTAAAAAATACAAACAACCCCCCCAACAGTAAAACCCACCACCCACACAAGCAACCCCCCAAATAAAATACTATCTAAAAAACCTGAGCTCCCCATTGCCCTAAAAAGGGCATTTGGATGGGCATTGTCCTTAAAAGGGCAGTTAGCTCTTTTGCAAGCCCAAAATCCCTAACCTAAAAATAAAATCCACCCAATACACCCTTAAAAAACCTAACACCAACCCCTTGAAGATCGACTTACCGGGAGAAGTCTTTATCCAAGCCGGGCCGAAGTCCTCAAAGAAGCCGGGAGAAGTCTTCATCCAAGCCGGGCAAAGTGGTCCACCAATAGAATGCGAGCTCAATCCTATTGGGTGATTGGATCAGCCAATAGGATTGAACTTCAATCCTATTGGCTGATTGCATCAGCCAAAAGGATTTTTTCTTCTTTAATTCTGATTGGCTGATAGAATTCTATCAGCGAATCGGAATCTAAGGGACGCCATCTTGGATGACGCCACTTAAAAGAACCTTCATTTAGTAAGAAGACTTCGTTGGAAGAGGATGCTCCGCGCCGGATGTCTTGAAGATGGACCGCGCCCGTCTGGAGGACCACATCGCCCGGCTTGGATGAAGACTTCTCCCGGCTTCGTTGAGGACTTCGGCCGGCTTGGATGAAGACTTCTCCTGGTAAGTCGATCTTCAGGGGGTTAGTGTTAGGTTTTTTTAAGGATGTATTGGGTGGGTTTTATTTTTAGGTTAGGGACTTTGTGCTTGCAAAAGAGCTAACTGCCCTTTTAAGGGCAATGCCCATCCAAATGCCCTTTTCAGGGCAATGGGGAGCTTAGGTTTTTTTAGTTAGTATTTTATTTGGGGGGTTGGTTGTGTGGGTGGTGGGTTTTACTGTTGGGTGGTGTGGCAAGTCACCCAGTTGGAAGACCTTTTACAACTACTGTTGATGGAGCAATTCTTCCAAGGGGTGTCCACTGAATTGCAAAACCCTGCACGGTACATACCGCAGCGACCTTGGCCGACGAATACCAAGACACTCAGAGAGCTCAACGAACACAGCAACGCTCCAGTATTGGGGTCACCCCAAACCCCACTGCAGCTCCCACACCTCTGTTACCCTGTCCTGGAGGGGGAATCCACCCTCCCCGATACCAGACTCGATCAGCTATCCGTTGCCATCTTTGTAACCAACAAGGGCACATTCAGAGAAACTGTCCCAGGAACAAGAACCGATCCACCTGGAATAACCAGAACAACCGGGCAACTGCACACTGCTACCAGAACGAGCCCCGACTACAGACCCAACCCGCAGTCTTCCACGAGGAACCCTTGGGCATCTTACACGAGGTAAACCCAGTACAGGCCGCTTTGGACAACCTACAAAGCCACCGCCAGGTGGTCTATATAGAGGGCCGAAGTGTCCAAGGGCTGCGTGACTCTGGGGCCACCATAACCTTGCTCCGGCAATATTTAGTTTCCACCAATCAACTCACCAGAGACTGTGTAGCTGTCCGGGTGGCCGGGGGAGCCATTTACAAGATTCCCCAAAATTTGCCCGCAGACATTATTTTGGGCAACGACTTAGGGGAGCTAACTTCAGAGTTTGCACCCCAAACCTCCCCACAAGCAGCACTGCCCGTGGTTACCCGACAACAGGCCTGCACCAACACACTGACTGATCACTCTGAGGCTCAGGTAAGCAATCACTCCCCTAATGTCTCTTGGGCCCCTCCACTAGAGTTTGGTAGCAAAGTGGCCACTGACCCCTCGTTGCAAGTATATAGGGATAAGGTAGACCAGAATCAGGCGGGTTGGAAGGAGAAAGGTACGGTTGGGACAAGGGGTTACTGTACAGGTATACTGAGAAGATAGTGGCCGGATCTATTCCCCTGTCCGTTCAGCAGTTAATAGTACCTCAGAGGTATAGACGAGAACTGCTACGGGTTGCCCACGATATTCCGCTGTCAGGCCACCTAGGATTTAGTCAGACGAAGCACCGCCTAACTCAGAATTTCTTTTGGCCAGGGATCACCAAAGATATTAGGCAGTATTGCCAGACGTGTGACACCTGCCAACGAGTAGGGAAAAGAGGAGACCAATATAAGGCAAAGCTACACTCCCTCCCCATAATAGAGGAGCCTTTTAGTCGAGTGGCGGTGGACCTCATTGGCCCCCTAGCCAAGGCTAGCCCCTCGGGAAAGAGGTATATACTTACGGTCGTGGATTATGCCACCCGATATCCCGAGGTGGTGGCACTGGCTAATATTCATGCCGAGACCGTGGCGGATGCCCTCATCAAAATCTTCTCCCGCATGGGATTTCCCCGGGAGATTATTTCGGAGCAGGGCACCCAGTTTACGGCTGATATTACCCACCAGTTGTGGAGAACATGTGGGGTGAAACCCATTGTAAATTCCGCTTATCACCCCCAGTCTAATGGGCTCTGTGAACGGTTTAATGGAACACTGAAACAGATGCTCTGTTCATAGATACCCAGAAGAACTGGAAGCGGTTTCTACCCCATTTGCTTTTCGCCTACCGGGAGGTACCTCAGGAGTCCACTGGGTTCTCTCCCTTTGAATTATTATTTGGAAGGAGGGTACGGGGTCCCCTAGACTTAATCCGAGAGCATTGGGAGGGGGAAGTCACTAGTGACGGTACTCCTATCGTACCATACGTGCTGGAGTTTAGGGAGCGTCTGGAGGCCCTGACTCGGACCGTCCGCTCCAACCTTCAGGCGGCTCAAACCCATCAGCGCAGTTGGTATGATAGGGGCGCCAGGGGCCGCAGTTTTCACACTGGGCAGAAGGTGCTAATATTAAAACCAGTCAAAAATGATAAACTGCAGGCCTCCTGGCAGGGCCCATACAAGGTGGTGGAACAAATCTGTGACACCACCTATGTGATCGGCCCATGTACTGGAGCAGGCAGTAGACGCATGCTCCATGTAAATATGTTGAAGCCGTACCATGAACGCGCAGGGGAGGTGAATGCTATTTGCGCCCCTGCCGCAGACGACGCAGATAGTTTACCTCTTCCCGACCTCCTAGGAACGTGCCTGGACTAGCTAGACTAGCTTGGGGAAGTGCATTGCACAGGGGTACGTGAACTAAGGCCCTGCACTGAATTCTTGCTATTCCCTGCTTTTCTGTCATTTTGCAACAAATCCCTTTTTTGGTACGTGAACTAAGGCCCTGCACTGAATTCTTGCTATTCCCTGCTTTTCTGTCATTTTGCAACAAATCCCTTTTTTGGTACGTGAACTAAGGCCCTGCACTGAATTCTTGCTATTCCCTGCTTTTCTGTCATTTTGCAACAAATCCATTTTTTGGTACGTGAACTAAGGCCCTGCACTGAATTCTTGCTATTCCCTGCTTTTCTGTCATTTTGCAACAAATCCCTTTTTTGGTACGTGAACTAAGGCCCTGCACTGAATTCTTGCTATTCCCTGCTTTTCTGTAATTTTGCAACAAATCCCTTTTTTGGTACGTGAACTAAGGCCCTGCACTGAATTCTTGCTATTCCCTGCTTTTCTGTCATTTTGCAACAAATCCCTTTTTTGGTACGTGAACTAAGGCCCTGCACTGAATTCTTGCTATTCCCTCCCTGCTTTTCTGTCATTTTGCAACAAATCCCTTTTTTGGTATGTGAACTAAGGCCCTGCACTGAATTCTTGCTATTCCCTCCCTGCTTTTCTGTCATTTTGCAACAAATCCCTTTTTTGGTACGTGAACTAAGGCCCTGCACTGAATTCTTGCTATTCCCTGCTTTTCTGTCATTTTGCAACAAATCCCTTTTTTGGTACGTGAACTAAGGCCCTGCACTGAATTCTTGCTATTCCCTGCTTTTTCTGTCATTTTGCAACAAATCCCTTTTTTGTACGTGAACTAAGGCCCTGCACTGAATTCTTGCTATTCCCTGCTTTTCTGTCATTTTGCAACAAATCCCTTTTTTGGTACGTGAACTAAGGCCCTGCACTGAATTCTTGCTATTCCCTGCTTTTATGTCATTTTGCAACAAATCCCTTTTTTGGTACGTGAACTAAGGCCCTGCACTGAATTCTTGCTATTCCCTGCTTTTCTGTCATTTTGCAACAAATCCCTTTTTTGGTACGTGAACTACGGCCCTGCACTGAATTCTTGCTATTCCCTGCTTTTTCTGTCATTTTGCAACAAATCCCTCTTTTTGGTACGTGAACTAAGGCCCTGCACTGAATTCTTGCTATTCCCTCCCTGCTTTTCTGTCATTTTGCAACAAATCCCTTTTTTGGTACGTGAACTAAGGCCCTGCACTGAATTCTTGCTATTCCCTCCCTGCTTTTCTGTCATTTTGCAACAAATCCCTTTTTTGGTACGTGAACTAAGGCCCTGCACTGAATTCTTGCTATTCCCTGCTTTTCTGTCATTTTGCAACAAATCCCTCTGTGTGTGTGTGTGTGTGTGTGTATGTATATATATATATATATATATATATATATATTGAGCAATTGAATTTAGTCTGTTAAAATTAAGTCCTGCATTTATTGTAATGATTTTTCCCAATGTCTCAATTAGTCAGTTAATTGCCATGTGATGCTCACTTCTTATCAATACTTGCTATAACTCTAAAATTTATAGTTCTTTTATGTCACAGTTTTAACCCCCTCCAAATTTTATTGTCTGTTTACTTAACTCATCTCACCCTGACCAGATTCTAACATTCCAATTGACCTTACCAACTGTCTTTGATTAGCAATTAAGTAAATTTAGTGGACTCAGATGACTGCCCTACCTGTATATATTGCAGTCTAGCTTGGGGAAGTGCATTGCACAGGGTTGAGTGCATTGGTTACAGGGCTGTGTACTTTTTAACAATAGCATATGTTCACATTTTCAAAGTGAACATTTTATAAGTGAGGCATTAATTTTTAAGAATTATACAAGAATTAAGTGAACATTTTATAAGTGAGGCATTAATTTTTAAGAATTATACAAGAATTGAACAAGGATTGGGCAAGGGGCAAGACACAAGGCAAGTACTCTTGTAATACTATGTTTTTGTATCTCATTGTATCCTTTTGCAAGTGCTGCTGTAACAATGTGTCTTATGTGTTTACTTGGTTCCCACTTTCAGAATAATGCTCAATATCTTCATATTCCTTATTGCTACCTCTTGTCTCTACAACAAACTACATTACTCACTTACTCCTTCTCCCTCTCCACCTGCACTGTTCATTAGCCCATCTCTCTTATACTCACCTTACTTTTGTACTCATGAACTTTACCTATTCCTAAACACTCTCTCTCCCCCCTGCACTTCAGCTAAACAACAGTCTCATTACTGCAAATCTGCTTCTCATCTCATGTCACTCTCCCTCTTGCTCATACTAGCTGCTGGCGACATTTCCCCTAATCCTGGTCCCTCACAACCTCCTAACCTTTCACATCCTTGTGTGCCTTTCAATAGACTTCATAAACAAAACTCTGGTAACCTTAATCGCATTCCTCTTACATCTAAGAACCCCTCCCCCTTCACTTGCGCACTCTGGAACTCTCGCTCCGTTTGCAGCAAGCTTACTTCTATCCATGATCTCTTTATCTCCCACTCTCTTAACCTTCTGGCTCTTACAGAAACCTGGCTCTCTACTTCAGACACAGCATCCACTGCTGCACTGTCACATGGGGGTCTCCATTTCAGCCACACTCCTAGGTCTGGCAATAGACAAGGAGGTGGTGTCAGTATTTTACTTTCCTCTCGTTGCACCTTCCAACAAATACAGCCCTTCTCTTCACTCACATTTTCTTCATTTGAAGCACACATGATTCGGCTATTCTCTCCCCTCTCTATACGTGTTGCAGTCATATACCGCCCCCCCTGGCTCCCCAACTCAATTTTTAGATCACTTTGCTGCCTGGCTTCCTTATTTCCTTTCCTCAGACACCCCTGCCCTCATTCTTGGCGACTTCAACATCCCCCTCAACAATCCCACTGCCTCATCTGCTAAACAACTTCTGCAACTCACTTCCTCTTTCGGTCTGTTACAATGGACTGATTCTCCCACTCACAAAGACGGTCACTCCCTTGACCTGATCTTTAGCTATCGATGCACTCTCTCAAACTTCTCAAACTCCCCTTTTCCTCTTTCTGACCACCATCTCCTTACCTGCAACATTTCATCCCTTCCTACAACTCTCCCACCTTCTACTCCTCACACCAAACTTCACAGAAGCATTAGGTCTTTAGATCAGCAACAACTTGCTAATTCCCTTAAACCGCTCCTCTCATCCTTCTCCTCCTTTTCCTGCCCTGATCAATCTATCCGCCACTATAATTCCAACCTTATATCCGTCCTTGACAATCTCGCCCCTCTTACCACTGCTAGGAAATCACACACTCATCCCCAGCCCTGGCATACTCCTCTGACACGGTACCTACGCAGATGTTCCCGTACTGCTGAACGGCATTGGAGAAAATCACGGAGTTCAGCTGATTTTCTTCATTACAAATTCATCTTGAACTCCTACTACTCTGCCCTTAATCTCCACAAGCAACACTACTTCTCTACTCTTATCTCTAATCTTTCTTCAAACCCAAAATGTCTGTTCTCCACTTTCAATACTCTCCTCCGCCCTCCTCCACTTCCTAATACAACTTCTCTGTCAGCTCAAGACTTTGCCAGTCACTTCATTAACAAAATTGATTCCATCAGACATGAAATCAGTTCTCAACACAATTCCATTCTCTCCCCCCCTCAAATACTCTCACTCAACCACAACCCTCATAACCTGAAACTTAGTTCATTCTCCCCTGTTACTGAGGATGAAGTTTCAGCACTTATACTGCGCTCTCACCTCACTACCTGTCCCCTTGACCCTATCCCCTCACAGCTGCTCCCCTCTCTCTCTGCTACCCTTACCCCTATACTAACACACATTTTCAACCTCTCCCTCAACACTGGTACATTTCCCTCATCAATGAAACATGCACTGGCCACACCTATCCTCAAAAAACCTTCCCTTGATCCTACCTCCCCATCCAACTACCGCCCAATTTCCCTCCTCCCTCTTGCTTCAAAGCTTCTCGAAAAACTAGTATATGCACGCCTATCCCATTTCCTTACGTTAAACTCCCTTCTTGACCCGCTGCAATCTGGATTTCGTCCCTATCACTCCACAGAGACAGCTATTGTTAAGGTCACCAACGACCTACAGGGAGTGCAGAATTATTAGGCAAGTTGTATTTTTGAGGATTAATTTTATTATTGAACAACAACCATGTTCTCAATAAACCCAAAAAACTCATTAATATCAAAGCTGAATAGTTTTGGAAGTAGTTTTTAGTTTGTTTTTAGTTATAGCTATTTTAGGGGGATATCTGTGTGTGCAGGTGGCTATTACTGTGCATAATTATTAGGCAACTTAACAAAAAACAAATATATACCCATTTCAATTATTTATTTTTACCAGTGAAACCAATATAACATCTCAACATTCACAAATATACATTTCTGACATTCAAAAACAAAACAAAAACAAATCAATGACCAATATAGCCACCTTTCTTTGCAAGGACACTCAAAAGCCTGCCATCCAAGGATTCTGTCAGTGTTTTGATCTGTTCACCATCAACATTGCGTGCAGCAGCAACCACAGCCTCCCAGACACTGTTCAGAGAGGTGTACTGTTTTCCCTCCTTGTAAATCTCACATTTGATGATGGACCACAGGTTCTCAATGGGGTTCAGATCAGGTGAACAAGGAGGCCATGTCATTAGATTTTCTTCTTTTATACCCTTTCTTGCCAGCCACGCTGTGGAGTACTTGGACGCGTGTGATGGAGCATTGTCCTGCATGAAAATCATGTTTTTCTTGAAGGATGCAGACTTCTTCCTGTACCACTGCTTGAAGAAGGTGTCTTCCAGAAACTGGCTGTAGGACTGGGAGTTGAGCTTGACTCCATCCTCAACCCGAAAAGGCCCCACAAGCTCATCTTTGATGATACCAGCCCAAACCAGTACTCCACCTCCACCTTGCTGGCGTCTGAGTCGGACTGGAGCTCTCTGCCCTTTACCAATCCAGCCACGGGCCCATCCATCTGGCCCATCAAGACTCACTCTCATTTCATCAGTCCATAAAACCTTAGAAAAATCAGTCTTGAGATATTTCTTGGCCCAGTCTTGACGTTTCAGCTTGTGTGTCTTGTTCAGTGGTGGTCGTCTTTCAGCCTTTCTTACCTTGGCCATGTCTCTGAGTATTGCACACCTTGTGCTTTTGGGCACTCCAGTGATGTTGCAGCTCTGAAATATGGCCAAACTGGTGGCAAGTGGCATCTTGGCAGCTGCACGCTTGACTTTTCTCAGTTCATGGGCAGTTATTTTGCGCCTTGGTTTTTCCACACGCTTCTTGCGACCCTGTTGACTATTTTGAATGAAACGCTTGATTGTTCGATGATCACGCTTCAGAAGCTTTGCAAGTTTAAGAGTGCTGCATCCCTCTGCAAGATATCTCACTATTTTTGACTTTTCTGAGCCTGTCAAGTCCTTCTTTTGACCCATTTTGCCAAAGGAAAGGAAGTTGCCTAATAATTATGCACACCTGATATAGGGTGTTGATGTCATTAGACCACACCCCTTCTCATTACAGAGATGCACATCACCTAATATGCTTAATTGGTAGTAGGCTTTCGAGCCTATACAGCTTGGAGTAAGACAATATGCATAAAGAGGATGATGTGGTCAAAATACTCATTTGCCTAATAATTCTGCACTCCCTGTACTTACAGCTAAATCAAAAGACACTGTCGACCACCCTCTTTTGCTCCAAACCCTCCAATCCTTCGGCATCTGTGACACAGCCCTTTCGTGGCTCTCTTCCTACCTGTCAAACCGTACCTTCAGTGTAGCCTTCTCTGGGGCCTCCTCTGCCTTGTCACCACTTTCTGTTGGAGTACCGCAAGGCTCTGTCCTCGGTCCCCTTCTCTTCTCAATCTATACGTCATCACTAGGTTCCCTAATTAAGTCCCACGGTTTCCAATATCATTTGTATGCCGATGACACCCAAATCTACTTCTCTGCACCAGAACTATCTCCTTCCTTGCTAACCCGTGTCAGTAACTATCTTTCTCACATCTCTTCCTGGATGTCCTCTCACTACCTCAAGCTAAATCTCTCCAAAACTGAGCTCCTCATTTTCCCCCCTTCTTCCAAAATCTCCACCCCCAATATCTCTATAACTGTCGACAACTCCGTCATTACCCCTACCCTGCATGCCCGATGTCTCGGGGTCACATTTGACTCAGATCTTTCCTTCACTCCTCACATTCAGTCCTTGGCTACAGCCTGCTGCTTCCACCTTAAAAACATCTCTAAAATTAGACACTTCCTTACACAAGACACAACTAAGATTTTAATCCACTCTCTCATTCTCTCCCGCCTTGATTACTGCAACTCTGTCCTCTCTGGTCTCCCCACCTGCCGCCTAGCTCCTTTACAATCCATAATGAATGCCTCTGCCAGACTCATCTTCCTTACACGTCGCTCTTCATCTGCTGCGCCTCTCTGCCAATCCCTTCACTGGCTTCCTCTTGCCTCTAGGATCAAACACAAAACTCTCACTCTTACATACAAAGCCCTCAACTGCACTGCTCCCCCCTACATCTCAGACCTTGTCTCCAGATACTCTCCCTCCCGTCCCCTTTGCTCTGCTCATGACCTCCTACTCTCCTCCTGTCTTGTCACCTCATCACACTCCCGTTAACAGGACTTCTCCAGACTGGCTCCCATCTTGTGGAACTCTCTGCCTCGCTCCACAAGACTCTCTTCTAGTTTTAAAAGCTTCAAGTGCTCCCTAAAGACTCTACTGTTCAGGGACGCATACAACCTACGCTAACCTTTCCTAATACCAGTTCCTCTCCCCCACTGCAATCCCCTGAAACCTCTTAGCATGTAAGCCTAAAAGTCCAGCTGTTTGTAGATCACCTTCTTAAGAGCTGACTACAACAGTACAACTCTTGGCAGGGCCCTCTACCCTATAATTGTTTTGTTGTACTCCCCCTTTGTTTATAGCGCTGCGGAATCTGTTGGCGCTCTACAAATAACCGATAATAATAATAATAATAATACCAGACTTGCCACCCATAGGGTAGAAACCCCAGGTCACCTTCCCATGCATCAACCTCCTTACCGGAAGGAGATTGACGAGATGCTACAGTTAGGAGTGATTGAGCACTCGGACAGCCCCTGGGCCTCGCCGGTAGTTCTAGTGCCGAAGCGGGACGGCACGACCCGCTTCTGCGTAGACTACCGGAAACTTAATGATAAAACCATCTCTGACGCCTACCCTATGCCCCGGATAGATGAGCTCCTGGATAAAGTGGCTCGATGCCAGTACCTCACCACCATAGATCTGTGTAAGGGGTACTGGCAGATCCCACTAGCTGAGGATGCCATCCCCAAATCAGCATTCGTCACCCCGTTTGGCCTGTACCAATTCAAGGTCATGCCATTCGGGATGAAGAACGCTCTGGCTACTTTCCAGCGAATGGTAGATCGGCTACTGGATGGGTCCCAAGAGTACGCATGCGCCTATTTAGACGACATAGCTATATTTAGCATCTCCTGGGACGAGCATTTGAACCATATAGGGGCGATCCTAGATCGCATTTGGGAGGCAGGATGAACCCTTAAGCCTAGCAAATGTCATATAGGGATGGCGGAGGTCCAGTACCTAGGGCACCGAGTAGGTAGCAGGCAGCAGAAGCCCGAAACGGCCAAGGTAGAGGCCATAACCAAGTGGCCCACTCCCGGTACCAAGACTTAAGTGCTAGCCTTTCTAGGTACCACAGGCTATTATAGGAAGCTCGTACCTAATTATAGTACCCTATCCAAACCCCTCACCGACCTCACCCGTAAAAACTTTCCTAAGATTGTTACCTGGAGCCCAGAGTGTGAACAAGCATTCCAAGAACTGAAAAACGCTCTTGTAAATGCCCCTATCCTTGCTGCCCCGGATCCAACTAAATGCTTTCTCGTCCATACAGATGCTTCTATGTTTGGATTGGGAGCCATGTTGAGCCAAGTCGGGGCTGATGGCGGCGAGCATCCTGTGGCCTACCTAAGCAGTAAACTGTTACCCCGAGAAGTTAGCTACGCCGCCATCAAAAAGGAATGCCTGGCTGTGGTGTGGGCCCTCAAGAAACTTCAGCCATATCTATATGGACAACAATTTTCCCTGCTCAAAGATCACAACCCATTGGTGTGGCTGAACAGGGTATCCGGAGACAATGCCCGGCTGTTGTGCTGGAGTTTGGCGATGCAGTCGTTTGGCTTAACAATCCATTACGGACCTGGGAAGCAAAACGGCAACGCCGACAGGTTGTCCAGACAAACTGAACTTGAACCTTGATCTGTGAACACTCCTCCGGACCTCCCCAAGCCAATCCGTTGGGATCAGACTGGGTATGCCGGCTTAGTTCTGGGGGAGTATTGTGGCAAACCTCACCACTTATGAACTATGCAGGAATTGTTATTTAGGATAATGGTTAAAATGTATGTTAAACTGTATGTTACTGTTTAATCTCCCTGCTGTTTCAGTTGGGAAACCCCTTGTA